>NC_134409.1:57406187-57706187 GCF_038048845.1 Mixophyes fleayi
CTGAGATGGCAGTACCTCATTTTCACCTAACCTTAGCAACTGCCCTTGATCAAGTGGCTCCAGCGACACTTCATACTACACGTCGACTTCGATGTCAACCGTGGCACACCAAAGCAACACGAAATCTTCAAAAACTGTCCCGTAAAGCAGAACGTCACTGGCGTAAATCTCGAAGCTCTAATGACTTCTTCACATATACTTCTGTCTACCACTCCTATCGAAATGCTCTGGACACTGCAAAACAAACATACTTTCAATCTCTTATCTATGCTCAGGCTTCTAACCCCAAACGCCTTTTCAATACATTTAATCATCTTCTCAATCCTCCCACCCCGAACCCTCCATCTACTATCAGTGCTCAGGATCTTGCTACCTACTTCAAGGACAAGATTGATAAGATCAGACTAGAAATGGTATCCTCTTCCTCAACAAGCCATCAGCTCATTTCCTTCCCACTACCCTCTGACACCCTTTCTTCATTTGACCCCACAAATGAAGAGGAAATTTCTACGCTCTTCTTATCTTCCTACTCTACCTCCTGTCCTCTTGATCCTATTCCCTCGCAAATTGGTAGATCCCTGTCTTCTGTGCTCATTTCACCTCTAACTCAAATCTGTAATCTCTCACTCTCTACTGGCATCTTTCCATCACTATACAAGCATGCAGTGATTACTCCTATTCTAAAAAAACAAAACTCCGACCCAAACTCTCTCTCAAATTACCGTCCCATCTCTCAGCTCCCTTGCCCCTCTAAGCTTCTAGAGAGACTTGCCTACACTCGCCTCACACGCTTTCTTTCCGCAAACAACCTGTTGGATCCTCTTCAGTCAGGCTTTCGTTCTCAACACTCCACAGAGACTGCGCTGACCAAGGTTGTTAATGATCTGATCACTGCTAAGACTGAACGCCATTACTCTCTCCTAATTCTCCTTGATCTCTCGGCTGCATTTGACACAGTTGACCACTCTCTTCTCATACAAACGCTGCATTCCCTAGGTCTTCAAGACACAGTTCTATCCTGGTTCTCATCTTACCTCTCTAATCGCTCTTTCACTGTTAATTTCTCTGGAGCCACATCTGCTCTGCTTCCCCTATCAGTTGGAGTACCACAAGGCTCGGTGCTAGGTCCTCTGCTGTTCTCTATCTATACCGCTTCTCTTGGAAATCTAATAAGTTCCTTTGGCTTTCAGTATCATCTCTATGCGGATGATACCCAAATCTATCTATCCTCTCCTGATATCTCGACATCTGTGTTGTCCCGTGTAACTGACTGTCTTTCTGCCATTTCATCTTGGATGTCCTCTCGTCAACTCAAACTTAATCTTTCTAAAACAGAGTTAATAATATTCCCACCCGCCAACAAGAGCATACCTGACATTTCTATCTCTGTTGATAACATGACCATAAATCCCACCCCACAAGCTCACTGCCTAGGTGTAATCCTTGATTCACGCCTATCCTTTGTTCCCCACATTGACTCTATATCTAAATCATGTTACATACATCTAAAGAACATTTCCAGAATCCGCACATATCTCACACAAGACACTGCTAAAACCTTAATTCATGCACTAATCATCTCCCGCATTGACTATTGCAATTCCCTCCTTACTGGTCTTCCCAAAAACAGACTCAAACCCCTAAAATCTATTTTGCATGCTTCGGCAAGACTGATTTTCCTTGCAAATAGCTATTCCTCTGTTGAATCACTCTGTATGTCTCTACACTGGCTGCCTGTCTTCTACCGAATCCAATATAAAATACTTTTACTAACCTACAAGGCCATCAACAAAGCTGCACCAACATACATCTCCTCTCTTGTCTCAAAATATCTCCCAACTCGGCAACTCCGTTCTGCAAAAGATCTGCGTCTCTCATCCACCCTCATTACATCCTCCCATTCCCGGTTACAGGACTTTTTTCGGGCTGCACCCACTCTATGGAACTCTCTCCCTCGCACAATAAGACTCTCCTCTGTTCTACAAACTTTCAAGCGTTCTCTGAAAACCTACCTATTCAGACAAGCTTATAATATTCCTCAACCACCATCTTAACCTCACTACCTTTAGCCTGTTACACAATTTCACACAAGACAACTACCCCCGGACCAACATTGTTGTGTGACAGGATCATTTAGCTTATGAGTCACCCTACCTTTGCAGTCTGGCTGGGCCAAGATGCAAAATGTATACTTAACCTCATGTGTCAATCTCCCATTGTCCCATAGATTGTAAGCTTGCGAGCAGGGCCTTCTCACCTGTCTGTTTTACCCAGTTTGTTTATTAGTTTATTACGTTTGTCCCCAATTGTAAAGCGCTACGGAATATGTTGGCGCTATATAAATAAATGATGATGATGATGATGATGATGAATATTCTCTTATATTTTAAAATAAATTTCAGCTTATACCACATCTCCCTGTCACAATTTTGCACCCCCCCCACACAAAATATTTTTGCGCCCTATTGGATAACCAGGATCTGCCCTTCATCATCACACTATGTCCCTTCATCAGTTTCCATTTTATCACACCTGTGCCTTTATCTCACTGCCTCTTTCATCCCAGTGCTACCCCTCCACACCTTTACTTATCTTTTACTTGGCCTTCTTTCTTCTGTTTTCTTCTCTTTGTTTTCTGTCTTCTTTTCTTAAAGTTCAGACTCCTCTTTGTGCCACTCCTCACTGAAAATGTCAGCCAGTGCGAAGGGACCAAGGAGGAGGGAGGAGGATGCCGGAAACCACTAGTAAGAAATTTTTTAACATTTGTTTTTGGCCAGCTGGTGGACAAGTGGGGGATAACAGGAGGAGGTGAGCACCTTTCAGGCTTGGCACCCCCAGCCTTATTTACCCCGCTTACAGTGGTTTTAACATTTAAGAGACAATATGTGTTTACCATGAGTGAATGTAAACATGGCACCCATGTGAGATCGTCGCAGCACGTCAGGGAGCTTGGAGTATGGATTTAACCTACATATTGTGAAGTGGTTTAGAGGTATCTTTTTTCACAGCTAACAGCAGTTGACAGAGTGTGCCAGCAGTGAGACTAATCAAGCAGAGCACATGAAGAAAACTTGTCTATACAGATAAGTTGGGAGTGTGACCTGTCCATCAAGCTAGGTCTGTGGAAGGAGTTGTTCATTATGCAGTGTGGCCCGATGCTGAACAAGATGGCCAGTGACAAGGGAGTTGGTCTCTGTTAATTTAGCATTAGGGTCAAAAGAAAATCTGTGGAATTACTTATCATGACTCTTCATTGTTTAAGTACTGTTGCCTCTTGAGTGGTTTATACATACAAGAGACACTATTTAAATTTGTCAGATCTTACAAATCACCATACCCGCTGTGAAAGAACGAAAGGCATAAGGTCTGCATTTTGGGACTTACTTTCTATCCACTAGAGACTTTGTTCTTCCTTTGGCGTGGTTTGGAAACCTCTTCTGGCCAGGGATATTCCTTTTGCCCAGACATCTCTAATAGGGATACTGCAGTTAAGCCCTAATATACTTTATTTGATGTATAAATAATGTATTCATTGTACTAATCTTTTTATGGATTTTTTTCAAAATTTATGTCAGTTTTTCCTCCATATAAGTGTTCCCAATAACTAATTTATGCAACATTTATTATTGTCTTCTGGTACACATTCTTCTAGCTTTCGTTTATATATGCTCTAAAGTATGTACTGTACTATATTATATTTTATTTCTTTAGAGCTGATGAGCACCTTGATATATGAGGAATCAATAGCTTTCTATGTGATCAAGTTTTTCATCTAAAGAGGATTTTCTTGTGCTAAACTTATTATACATGAACAATAAGAGCAATCCTTCCCTTTCTCATGAAGAGCATTACTGTAAAAGGTAACAGGGAGGAAAAAGGCATGGGCAAAGTTTAAATGGAATGTATGCATGTTTCTTACACATAATCACTATAGTTCATATAGCAATATATGGTTTGAATTTAAAATCTTCAACCAGGCCTAAACAGCCCTCAACAAAGACCAAAGCCTCGCCAATATCTGGGTTTAATTTCTAGAAACTGTTTGCTGCTGAGCAGATGCCAGTATTGGACTCTCCAGGAAATCTTGTAACATGGGCCCACTGTAGGGTCTAATATAATACACATATTTTACATGATAAATAAACAGTTGTTACCTTGTGTATTTATGCTTCACTAGCTATTTGCAATATAGTCTCTTGCAATACATTTTCTTTTACAAGTGTGGAAATTTGGGGAGGCTTTTTATATGTTCCACAATGTTTTCCCTATTACTCTCAGCATCTACTCTATTGGGTAGAATTATAAAACCTTCTAAAATGGAAAAATGGAGGTGTTGTTCATAGCAACCAATCAGATTCTAGCTATAATTTTCTAGAATGTACTAGATCAGGGCTGGAAAACTTGTGGCTCTATCCTATCAGCTGACAAAGCATGCTGGAGTTATAGTTTCACACACCTGGAGAGCCACAGGTTGTCTAGGTCTGTACTATGTTAATGATAGATAGAATCTGATTGGTTCTATGGGCAACACCTACCCCTATGTCTGCTATAGTTGTGATCAAGTGAGTTCCTCGTCACTGAACTATGTGCAGGCAAGCGCCACGTTTCAATAGTATATGTTTTAGTGATATTTTAAATGGAATCAACTGACAGAGATTGTTCATCAATAAATTATTAAATGTTGCTTTTACCTATTATAGTAACCTGTGGGATCCTTAACATTAACACATATTTTATTTATATCAAATACTTTTTTAATATTTAGCAAAAGGAATGCTGCACATAGCTTTTTCAAATTCAGTATTTATTCTACAGTTCACATATATACATTTAGATGTTTTCATCTTTACTTATGTAAGAGTATTTGTGTATCATCTGTTGTCACAAACATTCAGGGGTTAAGGAGAACAGACATCTGGGGGTAAATGTATCAAGGTCCGATTTTGCAAATCCAGCGATTTTCTCGGGAGAGTTGAAACTCGCAGATGTATGAAGCTGAGATTTCATGTAAAATCGCCAGAGTTGTGCTCCTGTCAAAATCACTAAGAAAATGTTTACAAAATCACAACACCCTCATTAAAACCACATCCATTTAATAAAAATAATAAACCCACAATAAAGACAGTAAATACCCTCATTGATAGCACATATTTTTATTACAAATAATAATACCCTATACTTACCACAGATGTTTTCATTTGTCGTCAGCAGCTTTTAATCCAAAAATGGCTGTCAGCTAACTCCCCAATAATTTTGTATCCAAAGTCCGGCTTGTAAAAGTCCAAAATAAATTAGTAATTTCCAAAGTCCAAAAAGTATTTGTATCCCTGCCTGTAATCTCTTCTGTTCTTCTCGGGCACAAAGCCCCCTTTGTTGACTGCAGTCTTCAGCAAGGAGGGCCCTCTCCTGGCTGAAGATTCATGATTTGCATGAGAAGGACACCCATAGGTGACGGAACTACATCTCTACACAATTGTGAGTTTTCTAATGTACTTTAATGGTTCTCCAAACACATAAACTGGACACGTTTGCAATCCATATAGACTTGCCATTGCTTTTCTACCATCATTCACAATATTTGAGCCATTAGAACCATAATTGCTCTTGGACATATCTGCAACTAATACAAGATATACTTGGTTGCAGCTGAATGTACATTTGCTCCTTGTTATATCTGCAGCCAATACAGGACTTACCTTGTTGCAGCTGATTATTATACACCTTGAAAGTTTCAATATTTTTCCTCATCATTGTTTTTATTGTTCTGGCCAGAACCTGTTAATGACATATTATGTAATAAAACGTAAAATTTTGGTATTTAACCTTTCAAAGCTTTATGTACATATTGCTCTGCGCCCAGGTACCTAACCCAATATTGAAAGAACACTTACTACAGCCAACGATTTCTGGAAGTCAACTGGGCAGGGAAGGGATGTTCACCTATAGTCTGTGTACAGTAGGGGCGTGCCAAATTTGAGTGCACGCACCCACGTTCAAATCAAGCCTTTGGCACTTGTCTTTCTGCTGTATCTCTTGTTCTAGCTACATGGATAGTCTAAGTCCTGGGTACTAATGACGACAGTCTCATATGCATGTTATGACATGTCTATGCAGTCAGGAGCAACTTATGTTCAAAAGACATTAATAACTTCATAATAAATTTATTTCATGGGGTAAAAAAAATATATAATTTTACCTGGCTTGTCATTAATGCTTATACTATTAACAGGTAACACTAATTATTTTTTTTTTTCCTGTGTGTTCTTTGCGAATGCATATTCCACATAGGTATTGGAAGAATCCTGCAGGGTCTTGTGAAGTAGAGCAGACACACCTACACCAGAATTCATCAGTACACATATCTTCAGATACACTACTTGTTGAGTTTGGGAGTGCGTAGAGCCAATTTACATGTGGTTTAAAACAAATTCACATTGCACTCAGCATGTGTGCCTTGATCAATCCGGCCCAAGGAGTGAACCAAGACAGGGAGGAACTAAGGCTTCCTATAAAATTTCATATCTTGAAACAAGCCTGGTGGAGGCATAATTTTGAATTTATAGTAAGTGTGGGCCATTAACAAAGGGATTTTAATCATTGCTAGACAGACTATTTGGATTTGCTGTGTTTAACACTTGGTCATGCACACACATCAGGAGAGTGCGCTTTTTTGACAAGTGAGTGGTATATTATTTTATTGAAGAACTTAAGTGAATAAAGTCAGAGTGAATTGTTTTGCAAGAGGGAATAAAGAAGTTTTCACCAAAGACTGTACTCAATGCTTAAAATATTTAAAGACATAGGCTGATTCGAAATCGGGTGCAATATGGGAGTAACTAAGAAAAAGAGTACGAAAAACAAATATATATCCACTCATATGCAGAGCGAACTCTCCCTTGTCTTGTGCGTTCACAGGACATAATTCCAGCAAAGACTATTTCTGTGACTGGGGTGGGAGGGATATACCCAGTAGTGCCCATGGCCCAGGTGTACCTAGATTGGGGTGCTGGGAGGGGTTTGCAAGAAGTAGGAGTATCAGACAATATTGCTGCAAATGTGTTACTTTGTACTAATTTAGGTAGAGTGCATTGCCAATATGTTTTTAATGATGATATGTCAAAATCTAACAATATTGTTTCATAGGATCTAGGGGCCTGATTCATTAAGGATCTTAACGTGAGAAACTTCTTATTTCAGTCTCCTGGACAAAACCATGTTACAATGCAAGGGGTGCAAATTAGTATTCTGTTTTGCACATAAGTTAAATACTGACTGTTTTTTCATGTAGCACACAAATATCAACTTTAAATTTCAGTGTACAAATAAGCTATCAAGTATTTGTGTGCTACATGAAAAAACAGTCAGTACTTAACTTATGTGCAAAACAGAATAATAATTTGCACCCCTTGCATTGTAACATGGTTTTGTCCAGGAGACTGAAATAAGAAGTTTCTCAAGTTAAGATCCTTAATGAATCAGGCCCTAGGTTATGTATTAGGGGTAGGATACGACTGGGAGGGCATCGAAAAGGTGTGCGTGAATCAGCTTTGACCGAAATTGTAGCCGATAACAGGGGTCCGCATAACGGAGTCTGTTCTCCTAGCGAGCCCTCACGAGGAGGCCAAGGTAGTGATAACTAAGGGAAATCCAGAAGAAGGCAGCCCGAGCCTTGTCCCTGTGCATACAATGGAAGGTGGGGCAGTGGTGGTGTGTCAGAGTGTTGGGAGACTGTGCAACTAATTGGTAGGGCAAAGGGAGAGTGTGAATAATTCTGTACCTTAACCAGTGGGCTCCTAAGTAACTAAGTCTAGGGAGAAAAATGTGTTTTCGCAGCTAAGCCCCTAGAAGAGTCTATGGTAGTGATAAATGAGGGGAATTCACAGGAAAGTGACTTCATTTTTAGTCCTGTACCTGCCAAACAAAGGGTGGAAAGAGTATTGCATTAAAAGTTCTAACTAGAAGAAAGGGCAGAGAGAGAGTGTAGATGGATTAGTCCCTGAATTAGCAGAGTGCTGTACTTCAATAATGGGTGAAGGTGTTGCAGCAATGAGTTCCCAGGATGAGATATCGAAAGTGTTACATATTTAGGCAGAGTTTTTGGTAATAACCTTTTGGTAATAACCTTTTGGCATTTCCCATGGTGCAGTGCAGGTTGGAGTGGTGGTGTAATGTGCTGTTGCTGTCGTGTTGAAGTGATACTTTTAAATTAGCTTACCTCGTTGTCTTCTTTCATGCAGACAGTTGCTGTTTTATAGGTGGGGATTGGTGTTGTTGAGATTCACTTTTCCTTTCCTGTGTATTTCTCCTGAAACTCTTAGGAAATCTGTGGAAAAAGTGGGGGATGGGGGTTTGGAGAATGCTGTAAGAAAGAGAGGAGAGCTCACCTTTTTTCCTGTGGTTTGCAAGATACCCAGTAGGTATAATCATAGTTTTTTCTTTGCAAATAATGTATATACCTCTTTCATATAGGATATAATGCTGGTTGTGGCTTTGGTGAGCAGTTTAATATGTTATCCCAGCGATTGTTTGGGAAATCAGGTCTTTATAAGCTGTTATGTTTATAGCGTAGCGCTCTTTTTCGGTGTGTTTCAGCGGTGGAACCAGTCAGGTCAATGTATTAACTCAATGTTTATAGCACGCATATGTTTTAAGCTCTTACTTGGTGTACAGCAAAAAATATAAAAATGAAAATAAATGTAAATATAAAGATAAATTGAAAAAAATATAATTAATAAATAAAATAAATAATAATAAAAAATAAAATATAAGCATACAATACAACTAAATAAAAATAAAAGTAAATATAAAAATAAAATAAATAAAATTAAAAATAAAAATATAAAATAAAAGTAAAATATAAATAAATAATAAATAAAATGAATATAAATGTATAAATAATCCAATAATCAAAATAAATAGAAAAATATAAGTTCAAATAAGAAATATAAAATATAAATAATAGATAACTATATAAATAAATAAATAAATCTAATAAAATAAAATGTGATAATAGTGAGAAGAGACATTTGGAGGGTGGTTTGAACATAACTAGAAATGTGGAAAGGATAAGTATAGATTGTGCAGTATATTACAGATGGACTAGTTAGAATGAGTTGAAGATGTTTTAAATATTAGGTATTATGTTTTTTAGTCGAGGAAATGGTGGGATGTTCTGATAGTACTTTAAATAGATATTAATAATAATTTGAAGTTAAATATCTAATTGTATTAGTAGTGGATAGAAGATTGGGTATATCACTCAGATAGTATAAATCATGTGTAAAGAGATTGCAGTGCTAGCGAGTAACAGTGGGAGTAGAATTGGGAAGGAAGGTGGTGTGTGTTAGGGCTGTGTTAGAGCTGGAGGAGGGTGTGAGGGAGGTAGGTGGTAGGGTTGAGTGGGAAATGTTTTAGTAATAAGGGAATCAAGCTCTTAGTGCTCTACTTACAGCAGCTCCAGCCGAGCGGTTTCCTGTTTCGGCATTTGGAACACACGTTTCAAATGCTAAACTTTCGTTTTTTGGTAGAACGCACAGGACCCAGTCCATTCCACTTCTTCCAATGAGTAGAATCTTGTGAGGGGAGATGGCGAAATAGGTCAGGTAGATGTAGGTGGCAGATGACTTCAGGTAAGTCGATGTCTGAGGTGATTTAACCAACGCGTATCATCCCTCTCAATAGGGACTTCATCAGGGATGTGTGTGGATAAGACGGAGATGTCTGTAAAAAATGGATATGGGTGTCAATGTGGAGGGGGGAATTTTGAGAAAACTAAAGTGATAGGAGGGTGGTATTTTGTGGTAGGTGCTGGAATTATGATGATGTAATGCCCATAGTATTTGGGAATGTCATATACAAGGATATGTGTAAGTTATTTCATTGTGCAAATGGTGATGCATCTTTTTCAGGTATGGTGTGTGTTTTCTTATGTAGTAGGTGTAACTAGGAGTGCTCCAGCACTAGGTAGAGAACTGAAACTCATACACAGGAAAGACACAGGGACAGGATACACAGGAGTCCAAGGAATCAGGCTAGCAACAAGTTGCACTGACAGTGAGCAGATGTCAGTGCTGAGTTTAAATAGAGCATGTTAGAGTGACCCGCCCTGAGGGTGAGTCATGTGATGCACAGAAAAACAGAGCAGACAGGGAAAGTAACAAAACCTGGTCAGGATTGTTACAGTAACCCCCTCCCTAGGGGTGGACTCCGGACACCTACAATATTTGTTTAGGGAATCTTTTCCGAAACTGTTTGAGTAAACGAGGAGCATGAATGTCTGTAGCTTTAACCCAAGAACGTTCCTCAGGCCCATAGCCTTTCCAATCGACCAGGAATTGCAGTGATCCTCTGGATCCACGAGAGTCCAATAGTTGTTTAATCTCATATTCAGTTTGATCTTGAGAAGTAGGCGGAGGCGGAGAAGCTGTGACGCTTGAAAATTGATTTTGTACCACAGGTTGGGAATCCGTAGTGAGGATGGAAGTTCCAATCTGAAAGCTGCTGGATTAATTATCTCGGAGATTCGGTAGGGACCGATAAACTTGGGTGCTAGTTTCATACTAGGAACTTTTAAACGGATATTTTTTTGTGGATAACCAGACCTTATCCCCTGAAAGAAGTGGAGGTGCAGGACACCTTTTCTTATCAAAAAATTTTTGGCCCATGCAGCAGAATTCTCCAGATTACTTTTGGTTTGAGTCCAAATGAGAGAAAATTTGCGTAGCAGGGAATCTACTGCAGGAACTGAGGAGATAGGAGTTTGAGAAAACTGTAGGTGGTCTGGGATGACATCCATACATGACAAAAAAGGGTGAATTACCAACAGCTTCATGGAAATGATTGTTATGGGCAAACTCAGCCCATGGGAGGAGTTCCAGCTAATCCGCTTGGTAAGCAGACACATACATTTGTAGGAATTTTTCGAGCTCTTGGTTAGTCCGCTCGGATGGTATGCTGATGAAAAGTCCAATTTAATGCCTAACTGTGAACAAAAGGATCTCCAGAACCTTGAAACAAACTGTGAACCACGGTTTGACACGATATGGAGTGGACAGCCGTGGAGGCGAAATATTTCTTTGATGAAAAGTTCTGCCAACAATGCGGAAGAAGGGAGTCCTTTGAGAGGAATGAAATGAGCTGCTCTCGAAAAACGGTCTGTCACCACCCAGATAACTGTATGAGCTTTGGAGGGAGGCAGATTGGTAATAAAGTCCATACATATTTGAGACCATGGTACTTCAGGAACAGGTAGAGGAATAAGAGGACCGAAGGGTCTATGCCGAGGAATCTTATGTTGTGCACATTTAGAGCAGGCAGAAACAAATGATTTTACATCTTTCAGAAGGGATGGCCACCAATAGTACCGGGTCAGGAGCTCTCCAGTCTTCTTGACTCCCGCATGACCCGAGAAGCGAGATAAATGGGCTCAGCGTAACAACTTGACACGTAGATGTGGCAATATGAAGGTCCTGCCTGGAGGGCAAGTAGATTTATGCACAGGAGTAAGAGCCAAGACACAACTAGGGTCAAAGATGGGATGAATGTCTTTGGGAGAATCCTGGTCTTCGGAATGAAAGGACCTAGAAAGTGCGTCTGCTTTTTTATTTTTTGATCCCGGACGGAAGGTAAGTCTAATATCAAATCTTGAAAAGAACAAGGACCATCTGGCTTGACGCGGATTCAGACATCGAGCCGAACAGAGATAAATTAGGTTTTTATGGCCGGTATATATCGTAATAGGAAACAAGGCCCCTTCCAACAGATGTCACCATTCAGACAGGGCTAATTTAATAGCCAATAATTCTTGATCTCCTATACCATAATTATTTTCTGCTGGGAGGAATTTGCGAGAGAAAAACCCACATGGATGTAGTTTCCTAGAAGTGTCACGTTGAGACAAAACTCCACCAGTGCCCACAGAAGATGCATCTACCTCCTAGAAGAAGGGACATTGGCAATCAGATTGCTGAAGAATAGGAGCAGAAGAGAAGGCTGACTTTAGATGCTCAAAGGCAGAGATGGCCTTGGGGGACAAAAACTTGGGGTTGGCTGATTTCTTGGTAAGAGCAGTAATGTGGGCAATGATGGTAGAATAACCCTTGATGAATTGTCTGTAGTAATTGTCGAAGCCAAGGAAGCGTTGGATAGCTTTCAATCCGGTGGGCAAGGGCCAATCCACAATTGCTCTTAGTTTAGCTGGGTCCATTTGAAGGGCTGTGCCCGAGAGGATGTAGCCTAAGAAAGGAATCTGAAGTTGCTTGAAAAGGCACTTTTCAAGTTTACAGAAGAGGTTGTGTTCACTCAAACGAGTCAGGACTTGACCTACATGCTCCCTATCAGACAGTGAGACTGTGATCCCCAGGACAAAATTTGAGCAGTATGCCAGTCCAGAGTTGGGGAGTGGAGACGTAACCATGGCAGACCTAACACAAGGGAATTGATGGTCTTTGGAAGAACTAGGAAGGATATTTTTTCCTGGTGCAGGATTCCAATCTGAAGGGTAAGGGGAACCGTCCAGAACTGAATGAAGCCTCCTGGAATATTACTGCCATTGATGGCTGTGAGGCGTACAGGACGTTCCAGTGGTGTAGTAAGAATATGATATTTCTCAACCACAGTGGCGGCAATAAAATTACCGGCTGCACCAGAATCCAGAAAGGCATCCAGCGGAATAGAGAGATTCCCAAAAAACAGAAAAACAGACAACAAGAGGTTCTCTTTGTGATGAGAACTGTTGAGGGAAAAATCAAACAGACCTAACGGGGTTCCCACTTGCTCTGTTTGGTCTGAGCGTTTTCCCGGACGTGTAGGACAACTACTGATGCGATGGGCCTTCCCTCCACAATAGAGGCACAGATTATTTTTAATTCTTCTCTCTCTCTCACTTGGAGACAGGCGGGACCTACCCACTTGCATGGGTTCTTTTGGGGGCTTAGAGGCCCCTAAGTTCTGGAAAACAGGGTGATGATTAGGACACCGAATCTGTTCCTTTTCTTTAACTCTCTCCTTGAATCGAAGATCTATTTTGACACACAACGAGATCAAATCATCCAAGGAAGATGGGAGGTCACGGGAAGCCAACCCATCTTTTATTTGATCAGATAGGTCTTACCAGAACGTGGCCACCAGTGCTTCATCATTCCAGCGCAGCTCGGAAGCCATTGTCCTATATAAGAGAGCATATTGTCCCACAGAATGAGAGCCTTGGCGTAAACAAAGAATTCCTGTAGCTGCACTGGAAATCCGACCAGGTTCATCAAAAATTTTTTTGAAGGTTGTCAGAAATTCTGTATAATTTTGCAGCAAGGGGTCATTCTTCTCCCATAGGGGTGAGGCCCAGCCCAGGGCTTGACCAGAAAGAAGGGACAGAATGTAGGCAATTTTTGCCCTATCCGTAGGAAAGTTTCTGGGCAATAATTCGAAGTGAATTGCGCACTGATTCATGAATCCTCTACATGACTTGGGGTTCCCATCGTACATAGGAGTATTAGGAATTTGTGGGTACATGGTAGTTGTGTTAGCAGAAGACTCAGCAGATGTCTTCGATTTATGGGAGGATGCCAGAGTGTCCTGAAAAGAATCCAGACGAGAGGATACATCCTGTAAGAACTGCATGAGACGATCTTGATTGGTCTCTTGTTTTTCCACTCTCCCTATTAGGTGTTGAAATGGGTTCTTGGGAGAGGGATCGTCCATGGAGTTCATTTCCTTTTTTGGTCAGTGCAAACTGTTACGGTGCTGGTAGTTACAGGTCTGATAGTCAGAGCAGGCCTGTACACGACCCGATGCTGAGTCTACTAGGTTCAGAATAAGCAGGCAAGACACAATGTAGTTCTTCAATACTTCAATGATTGATAAAACATATATATATAAATATGCAGATGTCAAATAGCCACGGCGGAGCGTGACAAGGATAAACACAATAACAGTCTTGTTATATGCGAATGAACAGACTTGCAGCAGGGTGTGAATCAGTAGATGCACAAAGAGAGAAAACAAAGTCTTTATAATATGGACAAGATGATACTTGCTGCAGGGGAGTCCCAGTGGAAGTGCTCCAGCACTAAGTTAAGAACTGAAACTCATACACAGGAAAGACACAGGGTCAGGATACACAGGAGTCCAAGGAATCAGGCTAGCAACAAGTTGCACTGACAGTGAGCAGATGTCAGTGCTGAGTTTAAATAGAGCAGGTTAGAGTGACCCGCCCTGAGGGTGAGTCATGTGATGCACAGAAAAACAGAGCAGACTGGGAAAGTAACAAAACCTGGTCAGGATTGTTACACTAGGTCTATGTTGAGCCCTCTGGGTGCTATTGTTCTTACTGTGAGGATCCACTTTGCCTCTTCCTTTGAAATTTTGGATGTGTTATCTCTTCCTCTCCAGGGTTTCTGTACATGTGTTATACATTATGTAGTCTGAAGTGTTCTGATATGCTGTGGGTCTGTACTACATTTCTGATGTTCCTGATGTGTCCTTGAACTCTTGTCCTGAGGTCTCTTATGGTTCTTAATATGAACTTCAGACCACAAGGGCATTGTAGCAGTTATATGACTCCCATGGTGTTGCATGTTATCTTTTCTCTAATGATGTGGCTCTGTTTACGCGTGTTGGAGACAAATTCCGTAGGAGGACATTTTTCTTCTCTCCTAGCCAGTTTTCCTTTGTGTTCCTTTTGATATGAAGCTTGATTTGAGGATTTTTCTTAAGTTTCTAGCCTTCTTGTAGATAACTTTTGGACGTTGTTGGAGAGTATCTTTCAATATTTCATCCTTTAGGAGGATGTGCCAGTGTTTCTTCAGAATTGCATGAAGTGTTCCATTTTCTATGTAGATGGCAATGATCAGGAATTCCACCTGTATCTTGTTGATGTTGATGGTGAATTTTAGGTTAAGATCATTGTCATTGATGCGGTTGATAAAGATGTTTAGATCCTCGTTGCTACCTTTCCAGATGAAGAGTATGTTATCTTTGTAGCTTTGCCATATGATGAGATTATCCTCTTCCCATTTTGCAATGAAGAGGTTTGCGTAACTGTAAATTTGATTCCCATTGCTGTTCTTTTTAACTGCTTGTAGTACGTGCCTTCGTACCAGAAATAGTTATGGCTGAGGATGAAATTCGTTCTGTCTACTAAGAATTCTGTTTGAGTGTTGGGTATAGCTGCTTCTTTCTGGAGAAGTATTTGCTGTGTTCGCATCCTTTTTTGTGATCGATAAGAGTGTACAAAGAGGTTACATTGCAAGTATATGTATATCTATTATTGACAGAGATTCACAGGAAGGGAATGATGCAGTAAATGATAATGGCAGTTCACGCCAGCAGTTACAACAGCAGGACTGGCAATATAGCTGAATAACTCAGATAGTCATAACTGGTAAAAGAGTTTGTAGAGGCAGTACTGAGTAGCCAGATAGCAGACCTACCTCAGAGATTCATAGGCAGAAAATAATGCAGTAAATTATAATGGCAACATATTTCAATGCAGCAGATACAACAACAGGACTAATAAAGAAATGGAAGTTGCTCAAACCAATGTATAGGCCATAGCAGGTGCATGAAAGGGTGGGGTTATCCTAAAAGGAACAAACAAACACAGAGAGATCCCCCAGCACACTGCTATAGCCAGCAACAGATCTGCTATTTCTACTGTAGATAAAAATGCAAAAGTCTCAGTTGCACACATTTGCAAATGTATGTTAAGGCCACCCACCACTCCACAATGCTTTTGCTAATAGGGTGGTCCTAACTCTAAACAATGAGAGTCCCATATATTTGGGCCATACATATGTGTTTTTAAATTGAGAGCTAACTTACCAAAGAGGTACCCCAGAAGCCTCCAAATAGCAATCCAATGTCAGCACTCCCCCTCAGCTACTGACACCAACATGCCTCTCAGACAAATAAACAAAAGTCTCAGTTGCACACATTTGCAAACAACAGGACTGGCAATATAGCTGAATAACTCAGAAAGTCACAATTGGTCAAACAGTTCATAGAGGCAGTACTGAATAGCCGGATAGCAGATCTAGCTCATAGGCTGGAGAATCAGATAAGATTGAAGACACAGGATGTACCATGATGTCAGGATACATGGTAGATTCAGGAGGCACGAGGCACTGGATGAATCATAGATTGTGGGATACCTGGTTTACTCAGGAGGCAAAAGGTACTGGATAACCACAGATGGCAGGATATCTGATTTACTCAGGAGGCACGAGGCACCGGATGAACCACGGTAGACAGGACTCAAGGTCTTGTCAGGAGATACAAGGCACTGGATAGATCCATGGATATCAGGATAGAGGAGGGTCAAACAAGCCAAAGGGTCAAAAGTCAGGACAGCAACAAAGGTACCAGGGAATGAGCTGGAGCGTAGTCAAGAACAGAGCCTGGTTCAAGGTCAGAAGATAAGTAGCATAGCCAAGGAACAAGCAGGAGTCATTACCCGGAAGTGAGACTGGAACAGGACACAGGGTACTCTGGAGAATCAGCAACAACAGGCAAGACAACAATAAACTGCCACAGATTACCGGGAGAGGCAGTCTTATAAAGGCAGTGAACAGGTGTGGGTGCTGATTGGGGAATGAGGTAACTCATGTGTCACAAACACGCTCCCAGCTGCTGTGACTTTGGGGGTGTTTGCTGTATGAAGTCACACGATTCCAGCCCACAGTCTCTCTCTACCTATCACACAGGTTATAGACCCACTGAATTGCCCCAAAACAGCGCTCACACCCCCAGACACTTCAGGTTTGCCACCACTTAATGAATACGGGCTATAGGACCCCAATATAATGTCCCACACTGGCACACAGGATTCTAGCTGTCCACAGACAAGCAGAACCCACACCAGCAAGCAAAGGGTTACCTCTTCACACCTCCAGACTGTTACACAAATGTAAATGCAAGCACACACAGCTTGTTAATCAAATGTATCAACAAATCACACACTGGCATTCCAGGGGTTAACTTGGTCGAGTTATTTCTTCTTACAGGCTAATGGACACGTTAGAGTATCAAGGATGCAACCTATTAAATTATAGATTTAATATACAAAAGTACAGGCAATAGAAATATAAAAAATAATGAATAACAATTAATAGATTGACCTAACAAGCAAAACAGTTTAAAATTGCATACTCTGCGCCATGGGAAATTTGGCAAGGAAGATGGACAGCTTATCAATGTGAATTGATTTCCCAAAAAGTCTGACCCTTGCCCCTTCCCAACACAGGTTTTTTAAGCAAAATTAAATGGGATGGTCTTCACAGGGGCAGTGTTTAATGCTAATAGGGGGCAGGGATGTCCCCTGAGTGTCACTATAGTTTGCTCACAAATATTCCCACAGTTTTGACCTGTGGGTAATTCTTCACAGATATATCCCGGACACATAACTCCCCCTTCAATAAACCAGTCATAATCTCCCGCACATTTAAATACCAAACATGATGGAAAAGATATGCGAGTATAGCTGTTTCCAGATACCGCCAGTACCTGTAATTCACAACCCTGGTGCGATGTCTGTTCCTTAGTATGGAGTGTCACCCAGATTTCGCAAAATATGAATTATGAAGACATTTTCTCTTGAAGATAATATTTCTATATACCTGTATAGGCTTTCACATGCTGCCTACAAGGATCTCCAGCTGTGATCGGCCCCACAAAGTCTATTCAAGTGTCCAAAACTCCATCCCAGGCAGGCCAGGCTATCTCACAGCAGGAGCCCTTTGAAGCTGCCACAGGTGACACTCTTATCTTTTCACACTGGAATGCGCAAAGCCATCAAATATATTTACATCAGAATCTCTGTCTTTACATTTTACACTTTAACAGCTCAATTTATCCATGGATTTATTTCATATAACCTATTTACACAGCAGTTATGATTTATCCCTTATAAATAACTGTAAGCTCTCTATGTTCACGACATGTGCTAAAGAGGCGGTATGTGCAATGGTGAGACAGTGGAACCTCTGGTGGTAGGGGGGTACTGCAGGCAAGGTTCACATAATGGCAATGTCCAACCATAGCTCTTAGCAGATAGGAGCTGCAGGACGCAAGCAGCATCTCTTTGGGAGATGCTGCAGTGCAGCCGTGGGCAGATTGTGACAATTATCGCTATTTTATATTTTCTATTGAACCTATATATTTCTATTTATGTTGTATTTTTATTTGCATTAAACCCTATATTTTGCATTATACCCTATATACATTATTTGCAAAGAAAAAACTGTGAACATACCTACCGAATCTGGCAAACCACAGTAAAAAAGGTGAGCTCTCCTCTCTCACCCATCTCCCACAGCATTCTCCAAACCCCCACCCCCCACGCTTTCCACAGACTGCCCAAAAGTACCAGGAGAAAAACACAGTAAATAAAAAGTGAATCTCAGCAACATCAATCCCCACCTATAGAACAGCAACCGCCTGCACAAAAGAAAACAATAACAAGTTAAGCTAATTTAACATTAGCACTTAAACACAACAGCAACAACACATTACACCACCACTCCAACCTGCACTACACCATGGAAAACTCCAAAATACTCACCAAAACCCACAGGGCCCGAACACTTGTACCCACCGGAAGGTAGCAACCACCAAATTTCACACAAAGACACCCAAAAACCATACACCCACTACACCTATAGCACATGGGGGGGGGGTATATATTTCCAATTGGTCACTGTGAATACATGTTACCCTGATGAGCAGACTAAGAAGCCAAGATTGATTTTTTTCTGGGATTCAGGGGGATTTCTCCACCACACAACTCAGAAATGTACCCACCTCACCACACAACACAACAGACCGGGAAGCTATCTACTTCCTGCCACTCTCCCAAAACACACTGATCAGCAGGTGCATAGTCAAACCTTTCCACATGCTTGGAAATTAGAAAGTATTTTATAGAATGTTTTCTAAACTAGGACAGACCCAGAGGCAGAGGTCCTGAGTGGTGTAATGGCTAGGTTGAAGCTTCCCAAAGAGATAGGTAAAGATTAGAGGATCCAGGTTATGTGTCAGTGGATTCAACATATGGAAGACCAGAAGAAAAGATTACTCAGTGCTTACAATTTCCTTGTAGACTTTTTAAAGTGGGTGGTGTCATGACTAGGGCATAACCACAAATTAATAAAATACACATATAAATATATGAATGCCCCCCAGATATAATTTGTGAACTTAATGTGCACACAAGAAGTTAATTTAACTTTTTACATTTATCTGGCTTCATCTATACTGGATGTTATATTTGAAGGTGTCGGTCCTGTAACCTAGCAAGGAATTGTCAACAGGTTGTGTGTATAATTAGCTAAATGTCAAGGCTCTTTCACAGCCTGAGAAAGGATGTTTTATGGCCCAATATCCTATGGGGGCCAGCAGATGTAAAATCCCTTTGAAATTACAAAAGGGGCTAGCTGTAAAGTCCAACATGTTCTATATGGTAATATAGGAAAAGGGGATACGTCAAAGAAATAATGTTCATAATTCATACTGAGATCAATGTCTTCATGTGTGTATACACACGTCGAAATTAAATACTAATTTCTTAGCCAAGTTATGGTAACGTCCAACTGTAAAGTCAGGATGAAGACAATACGGAATACACAAGAATTGTCAGGAAAGCAGTGTTTAAGCCAGGAAATCAATAGTGCAGAATCAGGATCCAGAAGAGTAGTCAAAAGCAGCCAAGGTCAAATCTGGGAAATAAATAAACAAAAATAATAATGCTGGAGTAGGACACAAACAGACCAAATACTGTGGCACCCCATAGGTGTCAAAGACTGCCTTACATAGGCAGGAGTAGATTGAAATCGGTGGTCAGTGAGGTCACTTACGGCTGTCAGGAACGCGCATGCGCAGACTGGCAACGGGAAGCCAGGGGACCAGGGGACTGCATCCCGCCCAGCAGAGAGAAGTTGGTCGTCCCTGTGTCACAGAGAGGACGAAGGGACGGCACCTGATACCTACAAAGTCCACAGTCAGCAGGTACCAGAATCAAACCCTGACTGTATAACCAGCACTTGAACATATGATTATCTAAAAGAACCTATTTTTGATCCTGATGGTTATAGTTCTAACTAGATAAAAGAGAAATACTCTATTTTTAACCCTTAGTTTAATATGTGCCTATGTAAACTTACACAATTCTGCCACTTATGCCTGCCTATGCTTAGACAGGAAGGCCAGGGGACGAAAGGGGGGTGTTCATGTGGCTCATGCAAAGCTATCACAACACTCATACAGGGCAGGTGAAAATACTCACTAAGGATGATTATCTTAAACCAGGTGCATATAATGCTGATGTGGAGGCAGATGCATCTTGCTATGTGTATAGCTCTGCTTATTGGCTGAAATATGTTTGGTTTCCGTGGATTTCTTTTTAAAAGTAAGTTCTCATTTTGCAGCCAACTATGCATCAGCCTCTTTGTAAACTCTTTACTTTAAGCCACACCAGATTTAGAATATAATACACTTATTGAAATCCTATGCATTTAGAATCAATTTTTTATATAAATATATAATACGGACAAATTGTAATATTGATCAAGGACTTGGCAATCTTGGCAGAAAAACATTTTAGGTGTAACTGAGTCCATGACACTTTTACCTTATTATGAGCGTACAATGAAGGTGCTTCCTCTCTACAAGAAATACATCTTGAATGAACACGTATTTCTCAGACATGATTAAAGAAGGGCATGGTTTCTGTGTCAAGAGTAAATTACCCAATGATAATTATTTTCATTGTCTCTGGAGCTGTAGAAAAAAATGGGGTGAGGTTTATAGTTTTCATAAATAAATATTTAAAAACTAATTTGCAGAATGATAACATAACTTTTATTTTGCAAATTTGAGAATTGATATCAGTAACGCCCTTAGGAGATATTAAGCCATCACTGACCGTTATTGTCAAACTTGCTTAGAAATGCATACTGCAAAAGTAGACATCCATTCAACTTTCATAAAAATAAATTTAAATTTGACATATAAGAAGCTGTACATTTTGAGCAGCCCTTATAGATATGGCTAAAAGATTGTATTTAAAACGAGGAGTGTACCTTGAAGCATGGGATGAAAACCAACACACTTTGGTTTATATATTGGAGTGTACTTAATGTTTTATTTATAAAAATCTGAGAAAGGAATTCTTGATGACAGTTCACTAGGTTACCTGATCAATTATGCCAACCTCTTGTGACATATAACACCTCTATAAATATACATTTCCTAATATATTAGTATATGTGAGCTTTAGGGATTGTGATATGGATAGTGGGTATTTATTAAGGTATCTATTTACTTAATCTTAAATTATTATTAGTCCTTTATTTCCTAGCAATTATTATTTTTACTGCAATGTTTCTTCTATTGACAATGTGTACCTGCTCAGTGACCATTTTTCTCATTATAAGCCGTATGCTGTAATACAAGTTTGATGTATTGTATATCTGAAAAATTTCCAGTAAAAAAGATGACAAAAAGACACCAGAAAAGAATTGTGTTGAAATTCAATTAAATTTTTATTTCAAATTGAAAGGGCAGCAAATAAAAATACAGTCCTACTCATTGGTGGTTTTAATTAAACAGAAATATTCACCTGAATAAATATAGAATTTGATTTGATTTGCCATATTGGGACCAGAGGTATAGTTTGGAGTCATATGCCCGGGGCAAGCTCATGCCATTGCCCTCCCCAAATAAGGGCTGTGGTCTGTATGTGAGGGCAGGGGAGGAGTGTGGCCCTTATGTGGGGGAAAACTGAAGTGAAAAAACCCAGACTGGGGCATGAAGGGACTAGTGGGGAAATGCATTTGTATGTGACAACGAAACAGTGATTGTGTAAGTATGGCTCTCCAACTATTTTGGTCCCAACTGGGCCTCTGGCAGGACATGTTGTGCTTTGTAGTTCCACAACACTGAAGAGCCAGAGGCACCGATAAAAGTAGTGTGCCACTGACTGATGGCCCACCTACCTTGCAGCAGGGATTCTGGCCTGTCTGCTTTGATTCTGTAGCTTCTCCAGAGCAATGCAGGGAAGTGGTGTCCATCCATGTGGGAAGCTTGTATTGCTATACAAAGTAAAAATACTATGTAATCACAAGTCTCATATTTGAAAGTATTTTACTATACTAAAAAAATAAGCGACACAAGAACTGCATTTTAAAAAAATAATTAACGATTATTTCTGTTTTTATAGTATTTTTTTATACCGCTTGTCTAAACTAGTGTTATCAAGATGGCCAGGGAGAATGATTAATTTTATTTCTATTAAAAGCAAGATATCTAATTCAAAGGTATAAGAACCTATTTATAATAAACAAAACCTTCACTTTTTATCACCACTTATCATGCCAATAAAAATTGTTTGCCACAATTTAAAAAAAAGAAATAAAAAAAAAAAAAACAGTGGCAGCTCGGCAATACACAGCTGCCCCAGTGACACTGGCCGGAAACAGTAAGGGTTAACTTACCACTTTGCCAGTCCAGTCTTTGCGTCGGTTTGCCGGGTTTGAATTTCATTAGACGGGAAAAAAAAAATAGGTAACATTTACTTTTAATAAAGTGTAAAATTATTTAAAAACATTTATGAATTAAAAATTGCTTTATTCAAGGAATAATTAAACGATTGTAATCTGTTAACAGAATAACTATTGCAGCAACTGACATAACACTAGCACAATTTCCATGACAATTTTATTAAAGACAAAGCCCATCAGGTTGACAGAAAACCACCGCTTGATAAATATAAACCCAAATTTGAATTTTTGGCTGGTATTTCAAATCTATACTCTTGCAGGTATATACAGTATTGTGAAAGAACAATAAAAGGCAACCAGTGTGGTTAGATAGGTATTGTAGGTAAAACAGAACAAATAGGATTGTTCCACATAACATTCTAGGACAGTGTCTAGTAGAAAAAGTATAGCCAAAACTATAATGTATGGTTATGACATTAAGTTAAGCATTGTTATTAATACAGAGCAGGATAGTCATTTTGTTACAGAAAGGTTTTGACAAAATGACAAAGTTGCCCATGAAATGGCAGATGAAATTTAATATAGATAAATGTAGGGTTATGCACCTAGGCCATGGTAAGAACCATTCTAGTTCCATACTAAATAGAAAATAATTGGGGGGAAACAGGGAAGGAAAAGGATGTAGGAATACTATTTGACAGAAAAGCGGAATAGCAGCACACAGTGCGAGGCAGTGGCTGCAAATATATAGGAAAATAAATGCATTGAAACATAGTACTACCATTGTACAAGACAAGTTAGGCAACATATTTAATTTGTGGTGCAGTTTTGGGCATTAGAAAATCAGAAATATAAGGTTTGTACACTTTGGAAAAAAGATGCCTTAGAGGTGCCCTAATTAATGTATATAAATACATTTGAGATCAATACAGAGGCATAGCGAGGTTATGCTGCGCCATGGAAAATGCCGTTTATTAGCACCCCTTTTATATAAATTATGTATAGCAACCACACCTAATTAACAATGGGAGAGATGCTTGATTGCAATCCTAAGTTATTTTTTAAAATCCAGGAGCCAACATAAGACATTTTTATATGTTATCCGCTAATAAAAATAGCACATAGGGCCTGATTCATTAAGGAAAGTAAAATAATTGAGTAAGTAGTCTCCTGGACAAAACCATGTTACAATGCAAGGGGTGCAAATTAGTTTTCTATTTTGCACATAAGTTAAATACTGTCAGTTTTTTCATGTAGCACACAAATACTTGGTAGCTTATTTGTACACTGACATTTAAAGTTGATATTTGTGTTCTACGTGAAAAACAGACAGTATTTAACTTATGTGCAAAATAGAAAACTTATTCGCACCTCTTGCATTGTAACATGGTTTTGTCCAGGAGACTACTTACTCAATTCTTTTACTTAACTTTCTTAATGAATCAGGTCCATAGTCCTCATCCCCTTTAAAGACATCATACCCTCTTTAACCCACATCATACCCACCTCTCCTTCCTCAATGCCCTTAATCTTATTTAACTATCCTCCCTCTCACATCTCATTCCCCAATTCCTAAGTATCCTCATTACACACCCTTCTCTATCACCTCTCTTTCCCCCCCTCATCAATGTGGTTATTGCCATAACTAATTGTCCCCATCTCAAAGTTTTCTAGTAATTATTACATGCCCCCCTCTCCCCACTCTTCTCGGTTCACTCATCCTCATTTGCCCCCACCCCACCTTCACAGTTCTATTTGCTGCAGGAGAAATAAAAAATAGCTGCAGTGTATAATAATAGTGTCAGTACCCTAGACTGTGTGGTGGCACCCCCTGTATATAAATGCAAATGCCCCCCCGCCTTACACCCCTGATGCAAAGATTTCTCACACATTACGCTGGGTACACACTACAAAAAATTTCTCCCTATCAGATATCTGTAACGATTTTTCCAATGATTGAAAGTCCTGATGAGCATGCCGATTCATGTGTACACACCTACCTAATTTACCTTCTGTGTTCCTCATCTGTCATAACCATCTACTGAAAAGATCGTGACTCTGTAAACTCTATTGAGATCTGCCTAAACTGCTGGTTGTAAGTGCATACACACTTCAGAATTTGTTCTACATTGTTCCATCTTTGATAGTGATTTTTAGTCAGTTTATAAAATCAAATAAAACAATGCGATGTGCTTTTGTACGATAAAACATGATTGTGGGAGCGTACACATTAATGCAATATCAGTCAGTTTTTTTTGTGATTGGCACGATAATTAGGTGAAAAAGCTGTAGTGTATACCCAATTTTAGTATCAAGGACCAACAAGAGAACAAGAGGTTATCAGTTGCAGATAAAAGAAATGCAGCTTCACCATCAGCATATGAAGGGTTGTTTACTATTAGAGGGGCTATCAAGTTCCATGCCTTATGGGAGAGTGATAGCAAATACACTAATAGAATGTAAGAATCGATCAATAATTAGTCAAAGACATGATAGGGGTAATTGATACAGAGAATTTATGCGATTGTCATCTTTGGTCTCAGAAAGTTATTCCTCCTCCCTGTGAGACTAACACTGGGGATTCTGTTTTGCTTTAATTTAGATCAACACAATCATAATGTATAAAAGGCTGTAATTAATGGACCAGTGTCTTTCTATTCAATTTTACTATGGACTATGAGAGTTAGTAATAACAGTGATTGGAAAATGATACTTAAGCACGTCTTGTAACACAGTAACACGTAAAAACTTTCAATGGTTCTGAAAACATTTGCAAGACCTCCTTTAAAGTTGATGTTAGTCCATTTGCCGTGCACCACATAAAAAATTGCTTTCCACATTTCGGTTGCATCAAACCTTGGGCCCAAGTTTACTTACAAGTATATTACAGTTGCTGTCCCTTGCGTGTCCACCTAAAGCATCTGAACGAGCATTGGGTCCTACTGCTAAAGTGTTAGCAAGATCAGGGCTACACAGGCTGGACTGATCCCGTTATAATAGGAAGACCGTTAGCATGCAATCTCTGTCATAGTGTGAACTTGATCGAGCCTGGTCAGCATGGGGCTATAGACAAAAAAATGTGCACCTCCAAAAGACTACCAGCCTTGTGCTGAAAAGTGCTGGGTCCCTTCCTGGCACCCCTGGGCTTTGCATACCCGGATAATGGTAATAATAAATTGGGGCACTAGCGTGGCAACAATGCCTCCCGAGTGGATCCAGTACATTGGGTTTGTTTTCACTAAGACCCTTCCCCTATTATACTAATATAAAATAAGCAAATAAAACACATAATAATAAAAATAAAAATATTTAAAATATATTTTTATTTAAATAAAGACTTCTTGAAGCCTTCTTTAACCACTTTATTAAGCATATGTTGCATCTTAGCCCTAGCCATATCTACTGTATGTGAATAGATTTGTGCTTGTGTTTGAGCAAATCCATCCAATTTGAAGTTACGCTCATGTATTTTCCTTTAGGTGTGCAACCATTAGGTGCATGAATGTGCCTAGATATGCATCCAAATGCAAAAACAGATATTGTTTTATGGGACAAAATTGTTTAAATGAGATTTAAGTGGTGGAGATGACACATTTAGGGGTTAGCTGCACCCACCAGAGGTTGCACAGAGCACTTTTATGGGACAGTTCCAAAATCTGGAATGAAGAAGTCCTATGGGCATCCTTCTTCTAATAAGTGAGGCAAACAGAAATGTATTTCTACAATGCATATTTTGCAGTATCTCCTCTGAGGCACATTCTCTATCCTTCCTCAAATAATAGGACAAATTTAGTTTGCATACATTTGGGAATATCTTAACACCATTCACACCTACTTTACTTCCTGATCTTAGTCTTCTTACTAAAAGAACTAATTATGCAGTATATGGGCCACACACCACTGTAACATGGCCAAGACCCCCCATACCAATTCCTGGTGCTCCAAAGTTGGGTGGGCTGTGTCAAGATGCCTCTTCCTACTCGGTGTTCTCTGAGGTAGGCGAGGGATGATGACACAATTTACACATAATTAAAGCATATTCCTGTCCACCTTGCAGGTAGTTAAAATGCCCTAAAATTGCCTACTCTCTCAATTGTCTGGAAGGATTCCCCCTAATTGCAGAAAAATACAAATTGTTTCGTATTTTGCAGTTGGTCCATACTGCACCAGGGAAAAATCTTCAGAACCTTGGACTGTTTCTTTTAGTAAGTGACAGTTGGCAATGGCAACTAACATCTTTTTTACGGTTGTTTTTATATTGCAAACAATCCTACAATCTACATGGCTCCCTTTATCAGGGTTAATAAGAAAAAGGCTATCGGGCTTTTACGGCGTGTCATAAGAAAAACCCTAAACGACTTCATTCATCCTCACTACTTTAAATTACAGTACATGAAACAGAGGTGCTCCCGTTTCCATCCAGTCCCTCTCTACGCATGCGTCGGAGTTACCAGCTCTGCGGTCCAGCTGCGCCTGTGCACATACCGCCTCCTGCAGCCCGCGCATGCGCCTCAGTGACAGCTGTCCTCTGTCCAGTGCGGCAGGAAAACCCGCAGCGGCGGCGGGCGGGGAGAAGAGGAAACGGGGGAGGGAGAGTGGGAAGAGGGTGGAGGGGATAGATAAAAGAGATAGAAATAAACGTACAAGAGGAGGGGTAACAAATAAATGAGGAGCAGGAATTTCAACGCTGCCAGGGCCTGTATACCGGGATCTGTCCCATCATCAGTTCTCCCTGGGAAATCTGCAGTCATCTCATACAAGACATCACAAGATCACACCGGATCCCAGACATAGGAGACAGAACAGATACATTTGTGCTGCACGGGGCTACAAGTAAAGGAATCCTCTGTCAGCCTGGAATTTCTGTTAATTGCATCGGATTTGTGCTACAGGAACCCCCATCACGTATGAATCATCTGTGGCATCAGTCAGTGAGTATACCTGGCAGGTCGCTGCTGTAAGGCTACGGGCTACGTATCTTAAGGCTCTATAGTCTTGAGGGTCGCCACAGAAAACACCCTCCGTTCACATCCTAAGCAATCTTTATCGGGTCTAAGCAAGGATCCGTATATTGTACCATGAGCATGACTCTGTCATCAGATGATTTGCTGCTGCTTTTAAAAAAATGACGTTGACTGCTAAATATTGAACATTTGGCGAGGATGTACACAGGGATGTTCTTGCTATACAACGCGCAACTTATTCTAACGTGAAGAAATAATCACTGCAAAGTAAATGAATCACCTATAGGATATGTACATGCCCATGCCAGCATTCCAGTTCTTGACGTTTCCAGTGTAAGATAATCACATGATCACCTGGTGTCTGGAATACAGTAAAATACAGGAGATTCATTCACCCCATGTATAATCAGAATTGCCTCAATCTCACCTTGCTTTGATTAGTGTAAAGCAATGGTTCCAGGTAGACACTAAAGAATAGTTGCATTAAATGAAAAGTTTACTCATTTTATTTTCACTACAGTATTGTGCATGTGTTTTTATGGCCAAACACTAAAATATTCATATAGGGTGGCTGCTATTTGTTTTATGTAAGAAATATTGCAGATCACGGACATCTTACCACGAAGACATCAAACAACAAATGCATTGGAACTTGACCTAAGTTTGAAAGGCATTTATTATTTATATTACCCCTCAAGCATCTCTGCCTGTTGTAAATACATTTGTTCTTCAAAATATAATCCAAAAGGCTCAGAGTAGGCCAAATTAATTCATATTTGGTACAGCTGCAATGGTGCAGGTTTCATTTTTATGCTCACGTTATTGGAATCCATATTAAAATGTTAAACTGACTGATTGGATTTATTCTGCAAATCATGTAAGTTGCAAGGGCCAGCAGGATTCAGCCATGGTGGACATAGCAGAAAGCCGACAGGAGGTGAAAAAATCCTTCATTGTTCCAGCCATCAAACCGTTTGATCACTATGATTTCAACAGGGCCAAGGTGGCCAGTAATCTGGCCTGGTTGGTCGCCAAAGCCTATGGGGCTGGTAAGTTGTTTTTTGTTTGTTTGTTTTTTACTCTGTAGGAAACTGTAGCATTGTGTACACGAAGGCTTGTATGACTCACTATATTTTTAATTATTGATTTTGATTGTGTTCCAGTTATGAATTTTTTAGATTTACAAAAATGTTTTGTAATTTAAATGTTGATATGTCCAATTCTATAGGCATGTCAAGGCACGATAGAACATAAATATAGGAAAATTATATAATTTTACTATATTTATGTTCTATCGTGCCTTGACATGCAGTGTAAAAAAATGTCTGAATTTGGTGGTGCCTGTAGTGCCCTCAGTTAGAAGGTTAACATATCCAGGAATGTTTATGTAATCCAATCTCTTCTGCTTGCGGTAGGATTTTATTGTAGTATCCAATTTGAAGTCAGGCTACACCCTGACCTTTATAAGATGCCATGGCTGGCACTTGCCTTTAAAACTATACTCTATAGTCCTGAAGTAACAATGTAGGAACTCTGGCTCCTAGATTTTTCCTGTTACCCGGAAATAAACTGCACAGCTATTCAAGGGCTTACTGTTTGTTTACATAGTGCTACAAGGTCACAAATATAGGACCATTCATGCAGCAAAACATGGAAATACTGTACAAATAGATCATCTGAGTGTGAAGGATTGTTAACCGAAATGGAGGAGGGCCCCAAAGAGCAACATGGTTAAATTACTGCTTTGGTAAACACTTTAATGGGTTGTGCCCACATAGAATGTCACTTGTGGTGTTGACCGGCACACTGTCACTTGGCTGTTGTAATGTGAATAAGAACAATGTATGGTGAATTGTGCAGCCATTGGCCACAGTACAAAAGTGGCTTCCTGCATTTCTCACTTCAGTTGTTGCTCCTCATTACTAGCACTGTCGTTCTCCATGAACCTTAATTATTCTACTATGTATTTAATTTGTCCAGAATTACCTAACAGCTGGAAATACTGCTATGAGAAAAATGACAAAGGTGATTTAAAGGGTCATGAGAGGAATGCACTGCTGGGTATAACCAGGAGCCAGGTAGCTAAGGTGTCTACATTTTTGGGAGGGTTTTTTTTAGTGTCTTTTTTGTTTTTTGGATTCAATGGCTGCACAACCTTCCAATCCCCTTAAAAGATCCTACCGGCTCCTGGTTTAACTGGTTGTATCCTGAATTCTATGTTACTTTGCTGATCACTGGGTTGGGACTCCACCAATCTCAGAACATGTAACTTCACCTATAAATTGGGCAGGGCAGCACAGTGGCTTAGTGGTTAGCACTTCTGCCTCACAGCGCTGGGATCAATTCCCGACTATGGCCTTGGCTATCTGGAGTTTGTATGCTCCGTGTTTGTGTGGGTTTCCTCCGGGTGCTCCGGTTTCCTCCCACACTCCAAAAACATACTAGTAGGTTAATTGGCTGCTATCAAAATTGACCCTAGTGTCTCTCTCTCTCTATGAATGTTAGGGAATTTAGACTGTAAGCTCCAATGGGGCAGGGACTGACGTGAATGAGTTCTCTGTACAGTGCTGCTGAATCAGTGGCGCTATATAAATAAATGATGATAAATTCTTCAGGTGGAAAAAAAATGTCTAGTAAAATCTGAATTTTTTTTTTTTTTTGTGCCTATTTAAACTAGTTCAAAGGAATGAATTGGTAACCTCATTTCTGGTCAGGAGTTGGCCCACACTACAGTGAGAATTGTTGAATGAAACCTTTTTACAGTCACTGTTGTCTGGTGGTATGAGAATTCAGGGTATGGATCTCAGGATCATTGAAGATAGAGTTTAAAACCCTTATATTCTGCTAACTTGGGGAATGGGGTTAGTGGAGGGAAAAAACGTGGTATTTAGTGGATGGTTCCCTTTAAACTGTGAATAGCAAACAAGATTGCAATTGTTGTTGTAATACCCCATTGCTCTTTGTACCATGTTATTAAAAGGCCACATAGTGTTGTTATGAAAATAAAGCCTACAAACTAGAAACATATCAATATTATTCTTTAGGAAGTGCAAGTTGGACAAAGTTATGTTGATATCAGATACAGGATGTTTCCGACTGGCATCTAGCATCATACATCAATGAAGCTAAACCCCAGTCGCCATGGTGATTGCCAATTGCTCTACCATCCTAACAGCTTCTCTTGACTGCTTAGCATTTACAAATTTCATGCGTAGTTATTGCAAGCATGCTGTGTTATTACTGCCGGCAGAGCTGCACTTGTATATTTTTTGGAAATACTAGTGACCTCATAACCGTGCTTTCTGTGTGTCTGTGTCTGTGTCTGTAGTGCTAACGCAGGGTAATTGCAATAACACAGCATGCATGTGATCTGTGATTGCCAGTATAATTCTGTCCAATGCGTATGTTGACATAAGGTTCGATCTCTGTTTGGGCTGGGTCAGTCATAGTTTGATGTATCAGGGTGGTATACAAGTGTTCTACAGGGCACAGATTGGTATTATTTGCTGAGGAGCACAGGCTGCTGTGCTTGAGGCAGGATGGTATAAGGTGGCATGGCAGACTAGCATATTAATGTGTTGGGTAACAGGCTGGTATAATAGTGTGCTGAGGGGCAAATGGCTGGCATGTAAAAGTATGCTGAAGGCTGAAGGCGCACAAGAGTGGTGTAATATGCAGGTTATTTGGGCTGTACAGCAAATGGTTTGTCCATATTAAGCATTAATTGCTATGTTAACAAGACTTGCAGGATATTATTTTGCTAAGCTGTACCTGCTGATCTGCATCACCACACCCAAGAATTTTTTACAGTGGACCTCATGAGAGCAGCAACTAACTGTCCAAAGGTGACCAGTAACAAATGATTTTGCACTTCCCAAACAGCACTGTAATTATTGTGATAGCTGTGACAAATTAGCACAGTATTAACTTCTATGATAATTGAGGTTCAAAGGAGTCTCTCAAAAGCTCTCTTGAATGACAAAGTCTTTGAAAAACAGCCGTCAAGTCAACTTGAGAATGTTTGGTGGTGTCCAGTATATACAATGTATAATATGAAATTGTAGGTTGATTTTATATATTACAGTGTATCAGCACATCACCCTAAGAATCTCTATTCGTCATTTTCAGAAACGCATAGCCTAGAGAAATACTGTTACTGAGGCCTGTGATTTTAAAGGCTTACAATAAACTGATCAGTCAGACATGTTGTAACAAGGAAAATAATGACACTGCAACTGTGAGGCTGCATAGTCCATTTATACTGTAATTTTTTTTATTTCTGTGGTGTAACTATAATACAAGCACATTGTCCATGCCTACATTTCTCTTCATTCACATCACATAAAAATACTTCACCTTGCTCGCATCTCAAATGAATGAACCACTGTCTGTGTAATCTATATGGCTTCCATTAAATATTGTGTAATCAACTTCAAAATCAGGTGGAGCTAAATTGTCCATGCAAACCAGCCATCCCATAGGGGATACAGTAAACCTTTTTCTTGGAGATTCTCCAGCCAATCCATATAGTTCAAGTGTACGAAAATAAACACTGCACTGTTACTTGTATAGGCCAGTGTTGGCTAACCTGTGACACTCCAGGTGTTTGTGAAATTACAAGTCCCAGCATGCTCTGCCAAAAAATAGCAGCTTATTGCTGGAAGGGTATGCTAGGACTTGTAGTTTTATAACACCTGGAGTGTCACAGGTTAGCCAAGACTGGTATAGGCTATGAGTACTGCTGACTATACCGACCTTGGTGCTCAGGCAGTGAACAGAAATAGAGGAAGTCTAGATGGCGTTTTTGTAGCATATTCTGAACGCTTCAATATGCTGCTAAAACGACCCTCTATTCACTTTAATGGGATTCTAAAAAAAAAGATGCTGTTGAAGACCATCTGGACTTACCCATATAGTTGAACAACAGCTGATATATTGAACACAGCTGCTTTATACAGTTCAAAACAAAGGGCATTTATACAAACTGTGCGCAAAGTGTCTATAAGCCATCTCAATTCAAATGTGTATATATAAGAACTTGGAGATACTAGACTTTTCATACTTTGACTTTTGAATCAACAACTGTCTTTGTCTTCTAGATTTATTTTTCTGGGCAAAATAACCTTGCCAGAGAAGAATGGACTCAAAAGCTAGGCGCCGTTAGTCATTTTTTAGGTGCATAGGCTACTTGGCTCCTGGAATTTTAAATGCATGGTTAAAAATTGAAGCAACATAGAAAACCTAATACTTGATTACTTTATTTGCACACCAGCGATATTGAGTGCCCACTGAACAGCGCCATCTTGTTCCTACTTGCATAAATAATGAATATGCAACCATAGCTGGCCAGATCAGTTTGTGCTCAGCAGACTCTATAAAAATGCCAGCCCAGGGAGATTTCAATAGGATTTCAGTGATACATAAAAATGAAGATGTCCTGTGCTTATAACCTGTCTACTAAAACTTACTTTCTTTTTTTTTTTTTGTTAAATGAAAGTAATCAGTAATGCAATGTTCATCCAATGGGTAGTGTGCAATTAGATAACAAAGGGAGGCACTGTTTTTAGGGGGATTGAAATCCTTTTAAATGTTACCTAAGCTGGGTACACACTACACTGTTTTCGTCCAATAATTGGCTCAAACAGCCGACATACGACCGCTCGTTCAAAAGTCGGGTCAGTGTGTGTAGCGACACGATGGTCGAAAGTCTGGCCAAATGGACGATTGTCGCCTCATTTGGTTGGTCGTACCGTTTAATATTTTCGTTCCAATCTCATTTCCGCTGTGTAGTGTATATAAACTTCCGACCGATCCACAACAGTGAGTATGAAATTACAGTCATTGCTCACGACAATATGGCTGTAAAAAGTCGCTAAAGGGACGTCCGCTCTTCCCTTTATCGTCCTAAACAAGGCTAGTGTGTATGCAGTCCATGGACCGAGCGATCGGACCATCGATCGCATGTAAAATCGCTCGGCATAAAAAGTTGGTTGAAATTTCTGTAGTGTGTACCCAGCTTTACTCATACTTTATCTTTTCACAGACCAATTATATATGCTGAGAGTTATGCTTTAATTTTCTCAAGAGCTACCATCTTTTTTGTTTTCTCGTTTGTGATAAAGACATTCCTCATAGTGCCCATGTTGTCACAGAAATTCTTGTTTGTATTCCCTAAGAAATAAACTTTAAGCAGAGTATCTCTCAGAAATGGGAGTGCACTTTTATTATTATTATTTTATTAATTTTTATTTATAGGGCGCCACTAGGTGTCTGTAGCGCCGTACAGGGACAAACGAAATTACAATACGAGGTGAGACAGCACAGTACAGTAAACAATAAGCACAGTAACTCAGTCAGCTCAAAGCACAGCTAAGGGGGCGGGAGAGGGGAAGGTCCTCCTAAGACAGAGTCCAAGAGGGAGGGCACGGGTGACAGGGAGACCCCCAGAGGGGGGGGGAGGGAGCGAGAGGGGACGGGGGGAAGAGCGTCTTCGAGGAGGAGGGCGAGGTAGCTGGAGAGCAGAGTAAAAGTGGTAAAGACAGGAGGAGAGAGGACCCTGCTCAAAGGAGCGTACAATCTAAGGGGTGGGGTAGACAGACAGAGAGACATGAGGGAGAGAAGGAGGAATGGAGGATAAGGGAAGGGGAAAGAGCGGAAGAGGCAGAAGAAAAGGTAGGAAATTAAGTGGGAAACTGGAAGGCTTTAAGAAAAAGGTGGGTTTTTAAAGCCTGTTTGAAACTGGACAGATTAGGGGAAGTTCTGATGGAGGGAGGGAGCTTGTTCCAATGGAGGGAGGCAGCGCGGGCGAAGTCTTGGATACGTGCATGGGAGGAGGTGATCAGGGGGGAAGAGAGGCGACGGTCATTGGCAGAAAGGAGAGGGCGGGATGGAGCATGAATAGAGAGGAGGGTGGAAATGTAGAGTGCAGTGGCGTTGGCGAGGGCCTTGTATGTAAGAGTGAGGAGCTTGAACAGGATTCTGTAGGGGAATGGGAGCCAGTGAAGGGATAGGTAGAGGGGGGAGACGGAAGAGGAGCGGCGAGAAAGGAAGATAAGCCTAGCGGCTGCGTAAAGTACAGATCGAAGGGGAGCGAGATGAGAGAGGGGGAGGCCAGTAAGGAGGAGGTTGCAGTAGTCCAAGCGGGAGATGATCAGAGAATGAATAAGACATTTAGTGGCATCTTGGGAGAGGAAAGGCCGCATGCGAGCGATGTTCCGCAGCTGGAAGCGGCAGGATTTTTATGGCATAGAATACAAATATATCAACAAAATGTATAGGATAATGAAAGCGTAATTCCAGACTAACATGAAAAAATGACACATTGCACAGAAGACATAGTGAGCCTGATTCATTAGGGCAAAAAAGGAGTAAATTTTCCCTTTAAAGGACAGCTATAACCATCCTTAATGTTTTAGTTTAAGAGATTAAATGAAGACTTCTTTATGACTTAGCAGAGAAATCCTTCATGCAAATGTGTGATGATTAAGCATTAAATTTTCATTGTCTAATCTTATTTGTGATCAATCAAGTTGGACAGTTGGTGCTAAACTGTGTGTCCTCAGGATACCCAAACAACACAGATTTAATCCAGCAGGTTTTAAAATTTTGGTCACCCATCAATCAAACTAATTGCACAATCAACACAATTTATAGTTAAACCGTTTAATTGCTGAACTTCAGGACTTGCTTCGTCTGTCTAAGCTAAGATTGGTTATAGAAATCATTGTTCAAACATCAAATTGTTCCCTGTTTGGGTTGTATTAAGGTGCCCACACACAGGTCAATCTTGCCACATGACCCAAGAGTTGAGTGACAAGATTATTGTTCAGTTTAGACATACACAATGGTTAAATCAGATGAGATTCAACTGTTTGGCGCTAGAATAAAGTAGCTAAATCACTTCTGGCCTCACTGTGGCAGATGATCGTGCACATAGGCAGATAACCTAATTTTCTGCCATGCCGATAATGATCCTATAGTGTGTATAGTTTTTTGTTTTGTGGTGTGTGGCTACTCTATTGGGCAACTCGAGTACATTGTTTGGTAGGTAGAAAGGACAGTACCTCAGGAATCTTCCTGACATTCCATGGTAAACAGATATTACACATTGAAATATATTTATTAAAGGTTCTGTAGTGCTGACATCCTTTCTCCTTGTGTGCATTCATTTAGCACTACACCCTAGTATAGTAACTTTTTTTTTTTTTCTTTTTATTCACCATAATGCGTTGCTTTTTATAGAAACAATTTACCAAAATCCTATTCAACATCATCCAAAAACGTATCCATCCAGATATTTTCTGTCACTATTTTTCCAATAGGGCCATATAGCAAAACCACACATAGGCTATTGAATTGGTAACTCGGTGGACTAGAATTAGTGACTGACTATTTTACTGCCTCAGTCATTACCCTTGAGAGATATTATTTTTGTGGAATCATTCATTTCAGCAGTGGAAAGAACACATTACAATATCAGTATTCCATCAGGAGTCAGTATCACATGACTTCTAATCTGCAGTAGATGCTAGAAGCAGTGCTATGTTAAACTTCCCTGTGTATATATCTTGTGTCTGGATGGTACATTTGATAATATTGAGCTTAAAATTGCTTCACTGCTATTAGTTGTTTGATATTTCTAGTGTAATGCTGGTATTGCTAGCCTTCTGCTACTCATAACAAATGTCCCCTAAGCAGGACATAGTTGGCAATAAATCTCATTCATAGGGTCGATGTCAGCCACTTTGGTCTATTTGCAGCCTTATTATAAGGCCCAGAAGGAGAATTATGGAGGTCATGAAGGATCATCAATTAATATTCATAAATAAATGCATAATTAACATTACAATAATACATATGTGCTAACCAGGAAGCATTGTTTTTATTCATGTTTAGCCATATGGATTAATGGATACATCTCTTTATAAGGCAGATTAGACTAGTGAAATATTACCATGTGAATGAGCCCTTAGATTGGCAGTAAGAATCTGTAAATATGACTGTGTGTAGGACATAAGCTGCGACACTACATTTATACCAATAGTTTGAAAGAGAGAAATCTGAAAAGGTATCGATAGCAGCCAGTCTACAGTCATGAGCAGTGTCGGACTGGGGCATGAAAGACCCACCAGGGGAATGCAATGATAGGGGCCACTGAAATAGGGTGTGGACCATCGCAAACCCTGAGGAGGTGTGGCCAGCCACCAGAGGTGCAGAAAGAAAGCAAAATAACTATTTTTGTGTGTGTGTGTGTGCTCTCCTTCTGGTACAGTGTCAGAAAGCAAGAATTATCACTCAGGTGACTGGGGCAGTGATTCGTATTTTCATCCAACACATGGGACACATGGTGGGTTGAAGTGGAGTTAGGGCAGAGGCAAAGGCAATATTTCTACAGGGGGGTTTCCATGCCATGCTACCAGAGTAGGCATGACTTGGCATCATTGGCAATCATTTTAGCCAGTTTTAGGCTGCTTTCCAACCCCTTCCCATCCACTTGAAAGTCACCGGCAATGTTGTGTGCACGTAACAGTAATGCACACAGCATTGTCTTTTACAAGCAGAGTAGTGTGAAGCGGGACATACCTTCCATTTCTTCTTTGCAATGGAAAGAAAATCCTTACTAATGAAGAAAGTCACCACAATGGGGACTGCCCCACCAGAATTGGGACAATTAGAAGACTGCCCTTCTAACTCCTACCTGTTCTTGCAGATTTCACTTCTTGCTCCTGCTGCCGGTGTCTTAAGCTCAGCTGCTACTTGTTTGCATCCTGGAATGTTGGGGCCCTGTTTGGAAAAAGGAATAGATACATGAAATATGGAATGCCTAGCAATGCATGAACCCTCTAGGCCTCACTCCCCCAAACCACCCCTACATTAAATCAATAGCACCCAAGTTTAATATACATCAGCCTCAACATTAAATTAATAGCCTTCACATTTAGTAACTTTACCTGTTTCCCCCCAAATAGCCCTGACATTAAATATTTTTAGTATTCACATTTAATAAATAGCCCCCCCTTCTCCGTAATATCCACCCAAAATTCAATTATTAGCCCCCAAACCATCCCGGCATTAATTAAATGGTACCATCACCACAAATTTAAATTGAGGTATTATCATTACCCTCCTTATTAAATTAAAAGCCCCCATCTTGACCCCACCAATAAATTAATATTTTATGCTAAGGCCTAGACCTCACATTAAATTAATAGCCCAGGCACCCCAGCCATATTACATAAAGGCCCTCCTTCCCCTCATACTTGCATTCTTACATACCGTGGAGGCATGTAGTGTAGAACCTTCCTACCTAGTTCTCTGCACCCTGCCCTCCTCCTTCCTGGTTCTCACCAGTTTGGTAGGCACCTTTCATCATACTCCAAGGCCAAACCAGCATTTTCAATAGATAACTTGTTTATACAAAAATTGTAATGTGTCTGATTAGCCAACACATCTTCCTATTTAGAAACTGTCGCATGGAAGGCTACACTTGAATAATGGCAATTGACAGTATTGGATGTCAGTATAGAAAAAGGATTTTAGAATTCAAACACCACGGTTCTTAGACTTATTTTTTTTTTTCTTTACTAGGACCTGACTTTTATGTCTGTGAACCGACTTTCTGACCCACTGTTCAGTTTCTTTATTGATAATGTGCTTCTTTTCAATTTTACAAATTAAATCTGTTGAAGCTTGTACAAATATCCTGTTTAAAATTATTATTAGTTATTGTTTTCAGTTGGTAGTACCCACCAGGCTTGATAGAATGGGTCATTGGAACCCAACCACAATTGCTTGATGACCTATATTTTGATCTTGGAACACTTGGTATGTTACGTTATGATCCCACCCCAACCTCTGTTCTAAGATGTCCTTACTTCATTTTGTTTCACTCCTGGACCTGGAATATGAACCAAAGAGGGAAAATATGTGTGTTAAGATTCTTCTGCAATGAATGAGTCAGATGAGCAATTTACAGCCAGGAGCCGTGTAATGCTTCACAGCCTCTTCTTAATCTGCTCTGACAGATATGTGTAATTACTGTGAACATTTAAACTAGGCAATCCTGTGTGCAAATCAGACTTATTTCTTTCCTTTCAAAAGAAAATATTATCCGGATTTCCAGACATCATCCAGAAAAGTCCACAAGTAATTATTTCTCCACTTGCTTTAATTAAATTATTTTTAAAGAGAAATTATCACTTTATGAACAGTTATGGCAATTAAATCCACCAGGAAGGTAGCTGAGTAGCATATAAGTGAAGGTTAAGAATCACACTATCTAGTTGTTCCTTGTATTTGCCCTATGTTCATTTTCCATACATACTGAAATATCTTTATTTCCACTGCAGTCAAAAGAAGTGACATTATATAGAAGAGGTGCATAACGTAGTTGTTGATTAAATATAGCCTTTATACTTTTAAAAGGGTGGTTAGCTATATATATATATATATATATATATATATATATATATATATATATATATGTGTGTGTGTTGTAGAGAAACTATAGAGGTTAAATGAAACCACATTTTCACAAAATATAGCGGTAAGTGTTTGATCACGCTGCATGTTAATAAGATGTAGTCTCTCTTCTCCCAGGACATTCGTTCACATGTAGTGTTTGTACGCATGTATACTTTGATCCTATGCTAAGTAAACTGTTCAAAAATGTTCTATATTAAACCTTTCATCATCCTATAGCTATATAACTGTGTACTTACTGTCCTGCTACAAAACTCTTTAGTACATAATCAATGAGTGGCTCAGATTATACCCTATTCAGCTTTCACTCTGTGGTTGGTCATTTCTTATTAATTTCCATAGCTATTGCATAAATAAGAAACTATGTCTGTGGGTGATCACCACAAGCCATTCCATGATCTAATTTTGTGGATAAGAGCCCTCTCTGTCAGATTGCCTGTCAACAGAGCCGATAATCCCAACTAATCTGTTTTTTTGTCTTGTTTTGTTTTTTTTACTCTAATTGCTTACAGTCAGTGTTTGGGCAAAAATTACCTATGAGGATGACATATAAACATTAAAGTTGCTGGTATAATTCTTAACTTTTTTGTTGTGCTCAAAAAAAAAAAATAAAAAAAATGATTTGTTTCTGAAATAATCACTTGTCTTTCTAATTGGCCAAGTTGAATTTTTTTTGTTTTTTTGTTTGAAGGGTTACAGGCCTTTGATTTAATCTAAATCACACTGAATCATGTCATTGCATGTGTGTATTTTTGCGGTTGATGCAATGGAAATGCGGTAGCTTAGTTTATTGGAAAACAACAGGCATGTTACAGGTAGTTTAAAATGAAAACAAATTGCAAATGTAACTTTTTGACCACTATGGTGAAAATATACTCTTGATAACAACTACGTTAGATTCATAATATGCAGCGATCAACCTGAAAATAAAGGTGTATTGACTATATAAAATATTTGACACACTCCAAGCATCATTCTGTTTTTACAAAGATCAGAAATGCCACAGTGTCCAACAAGAATTTGATTTGTGTAAACTGAAGATCTGACCTGTTGTCTTTTGATCATCCACAGAAAATGTCCCAGAGGAACTTCAAGAACCTTTCTACACAGATCAGTATGACCAGGAGCACATTAAGCCACCAGTGGTGAACCTTCTGCTTTCTGCAGACTTGTACTGCCGAGCGGGGAGCCTCATTCTAAAGAGTGACACAGCCAAACCTCTTCTGGGCCACGATGCCGTCATTCAGGCCTTGGCACAGCGTGGCCTCTATGTTACTGACCGTGAAAAGCTAGTGACGGAGAGGGACCTGAGAAAAAAGCCCATTCAAATGGTAAGAGACCTTGATAATGGCTGATTTTATGTTCGGTGAGTTTTATAAACTGTGGAAGAATATAGTGATCCGATACTGGGCAGTATGACTGTGTCGGTCATCAATACAACTGGATAAAATATTGTGGACTAATACATCTTAATGTTATAAATATATATAAAGGTAAAATTATCTCAGGGTGTTTTCCCTTCTTTGTATAATTTTTTGCATTTTCATTTGTTTTCTATCTGCTTGTTTGAACCTTCATTCTGTTTACTTGAGCAGTGAGCCTGCAGCCTGTATTATTATGATTGCTAATCCTGTTGCAGAAACTTTGCTTGACCTTAAAGAACAGATAGAGATGCAGTTTAATTTTTTTTATTTCATTTCGTTTAGGAAACGCACTTGGTGCTACCAGTCTTCTTTCAATGTGCAATCCCAAGTGAAAGAGAGAAAATGCTAAAATTAAAATCTTAATATTTTGTTGCTCAGCAAATATTTCTTAAAAGCAGATAAATTGCAACTTTGTTATTTTTCTAGTTTTATAAACCACCCCACTACAACACAAAGTGTGGCAAAATTAAGATTTATTTTTTACATGTACCAAAAGTTTTCTATAAATTTGTAAAATATATATTTTTGCATGAGGCAGCGTTATCGTAACATTAAACTTATGATATTCATGTCTATTATAAGAATTAATGTACCTCAACTGTAAATTGTTATGAATATTAGAAGTCGCCTTGTATTTATGTGACGTGTATAAAGGCATTTTGTCTACATCCTGGTGCTTTTATAGGGCACAGAACTCTTCTGTAACTTTTAATATTCATATATGTAGTGAGTACATTATACCATAGGTAGCCTTTACTTACTAAAGCTATCGTTCTCTATTGAAATGTCCAGCTTTGAGCAAGGAAATCTTCACGCAATAAACAGCAACTTCACTAAACTGTAGTAGTATAATAATATAAGTAATCCAAGCTATCTTTATATATAAAAATCTGTTTATTGCAAATGGTACAGCTTGTACATATGTGAACAATTTTGCGCATACAGTTGAATAATTTAAGATACAATTGGCTGTTTCACCGCATTTTTTGTGAACAAAACTGTAATCTATGCAAATGCACTTTTCTTTTTGATAGGTTTATTTGCTAAACCATATTTGGATATGGAATAGGGGGGAGAGACAATAAGGGTGGGGTGGAGATTATTTGGAGAATAGGGCTTCAATTATTCCATTGAGTGTATGATGTGGTTTCTTTGAACTCTGTCCATTCAGGCCATAAAAGATAAAATATTCTATATTTATCGCCTGAGGAATAGATCAGGTCATCCATAGACATGTAAAAGTCTAAGCGATCAAACCATTCTTTTATAGATGGGACTGTAGGTGACTTCCAGTGGACCGGTATCACAGCCCTAGCTGCGTTGTCTAGATATTTCACAGAAGACTTTTTGTGTTGGGAGATGGGCATTTTTGTATCGTTTAGTAGGCAATAGGCTGGACAATTTGGCAAAGCATGACCCACTATGGCATTGGAAAGGGATATAACTGTATCCCAGAAGGGTCTAAGGGACCAAACTATATTTTTTAATTAGAGAAACTACTAAGAACCCTAATCTTAAATAATAATAATAATAATAAAAAATGTGTTTAATGATGGTTACCCATTATTATAACTTCCTTTGCTTAAATGTGTTTTGAAAGCGAGAAGACTGAAGAGTGCGTAATGAAAACTCTGTTCTAATTATAATAATTACAAACCTATTTAAAATGGTGAAACATAAATATTGGCAGACAAAGAACTACCTCAGGTATAGCCCTTTATTTTGTAATAATAGTTAATACCGGTAATGATAGCTAGGAATGACAGCCCATGTACAATAGACACTCAGCTGGATGAGAGGCATATGTATATTGTCTCTTCTAGTGCTGATGGACAGCAGTTAGTTATGGACAATTTGTCAGCTGGGAGCATATTGTCTGAGCATCAGATGCTGTGTTGAATTAAGCTGGTATTATTACACTGCAACAATATCAAAGCCTAGTAAGTGAGATAATTACTTTGAGTTGACAGTCTCTGTCATTGAAGATGTTGGAAGAATAATAGATTTTTTTAATGTGCAAAAGACTTTGTTTTTTTTTTTTGAAATATAGCACAACTAGGTTTAAATTGGAGATATAATATTGTGTGTGTATATATATATATATATATATAATATATATATATATATATATATATATATATATATATATATATATATATATACACACACACACAAATGTACATGTAGGCATGATTGATTTAAAGTGAGTGTTTCAATGATCGGGAAGTGGACATGATCCTTGAAATGCAGTTGTTGGACAAGAAAATTAATACATAAATAAACAGTCAAGTGCCTGCATAGTTTCTGGTTTGTAAATGATCCTGTATATTAGCCGTAAGGCTATGTTCAGAAAAGCATTTTTCCTTTTCATATTAATAATCTCCAAAAACTAATTTCCATTCACCTAAATAGATAGATGTGAAGGAAAATAAATTCCAAAGTTAGTGGGGTGTTTTTTTTTTTTATTTTGTATTCCTTTTGTCCAGCAACTGCATTTCAAGGATCGTGCCCACTTCACGGCCATTGGAACACCCACTTTAAATCAATCATGCCTACATGTGTGGGTTGGCGGATTCTCAAATAGTGGGAAAAAAGTCACGTTAAAGTCAAACCTACTACTATTTTAGGACCACCCCTTTCATTGTTTTCAACTTTTTTTCTTCTTCTAAAATACTTAGCTGTTTAGCCTGTTTGATCAGGAGTGAGTGAGCATCTATTTTGTGTTTACATTGGGTTTTGCTTTGTCTGTAATTGCACCTTCCTGCACTAGTACTGGAAGGCGCAATATATGTTGCACTATAAGTATAGGGCCGAGGTTGGGTTCCCAGCACCACTAACCAGCTGGAAAATACAAGTCCTTCTGCTGGGAGGAAAAGGTTGTGCAGTTTCCTGTAAAATGGGAAACGCCATCCTAAAGGCACTTTCTACCCCTTCTGCCAACTCATTTGTATGTCAAAGTAAAGGATGCAGAGGCTTGCACAGTATTTTGTGTGTGGGGGTTGTTTTCTTTTTTTGCTTTCTTTTTTTTAATAAACAAATTGGATCTTCAAGTGCTAGAGTTTAACTTAACAAAAACATAACAAATGTCTTTGTAGTTTCAATTATTTTCCATTCCCTTAAAGCCATCCACAGACAAAGAACTCAGTACTAAGGAACAGTATGTTATTAATACTACATAAAGGATAGGCTTCTAGCAAGTTTTATTATATCCAATTAAAGGCATTGAAACACATAAAAACAAAACAAAACATACCTGGTTACTAAAACATTTGTATTGGCGTTTTTCAGCCAAATTAAAGCTTGTATTCGGTCGTAATGGGCACAATTGTTCTGACCCACTTAGGAGCCAATTGGCCCACAAAATTAGGTTCACATAGTTTGAGACTTGGGGGTAAATTTATCAAGCTGCGAGTTTGAAAAAGTGGAGATGTTGCTTATAGCAACCAATTAGATTCTAGCTGTCATTTTGTAGAATGTACTAATTGACAGCAACAATTTGCTTGGTTGCTATTGGCAACATCTCCACTTTTTCAAACCCCCAGCTTGATAAATTTATCCCTTAGTCTCTTTATAAATTAAACCCCCATCCGCTTGTTGAGGTGGTCACCTCAGAGTAAATTAGTCTGTAAACCTGTTGGTGTATGTCCGTGAGTATCAGCCCAATCTCCAATCACATGAAGCTGCAGCCACTCTAACCAATCTGCTGAAAAAAAATCTCAGTTTGAATAATAAACATTTCTCAAAACAGAGCAATTCCCACCTGAGACTGTATTCTCCTTCAGTTATAGGCGCTGATGCGTTTCAGCTTTACAAGACTTTATCAAAACATTCTATCTCTGTAAGTTTCATGTTTAAAATACCCTTCAGCGGCCTTTAATTAGGATTCTCGTCCTTCCATTCATTAGTCAAAAGCTGTGCACTCTTAGAATAAAACTTTCTTGAAAGTTCACAAACCCTATTCAAAATGCCAATGTAACAGTATAAGTCAACCCCTTTTTGTACCCAAACATTTTAAACATAGTATTTACAGAAATGTTTAAATTCAGTTAGGAAAGGGAAAGCACACATATAATTCACAAACAAATAAGCTCTGGGTTTCCCCTTTCAATAAAATTTTGCATAACCCTTTATTCAATATTCATACAAAAGGGAGACATGTACTAGTCCCTTGTAACCTACCACTGTACCTTAAACTATGCCACTTAAGCTTGTGTTTTACTGTGACCTATCTGTAAAATAAAAAAATAAAGTGTTGGCCAAAGGACAGATACAAAACAGACTGTCTCCCATGTCTCACTCATGAATCAGGAAGGAGGCATAGCGGCACAGCATTTTAATACAAAAACTAAAAAAGTTTACATTTTTTTCACCAAACATTTATCCTGCCGGACCTGCAAACCCACGAAAGTCTGTGCAGTGTGCTCGAACAGGCAGTTTAAAAATCCAAATAAAGGCATACTTTGTTATGCATGGAGTGAACAATTGGGCTTATTTGTCCATGTAGAAACATGATGCACACCTCCATATTTTGAACATTATTATTATTATTTCTAAGGTTCCACAAGGGGTCAGAGGTGCCATACAGAGAGTATACAGTAAGACATAACATAGATAAAACAGGACAAAACAATAAAGGCAAAAACGGTACAATAACAATCTAGGCAAAGCACTACTATATAGACAGAACTATATTCTGGCCTGGCAAGGATTAGCGTAACCAGCACTAAGGAGCTAGGAGGAGATAACCTCTCACTAAAGAAAGCATGAGGCATGGGACCATGGCGGAATGAAAGGAAGCAAAACCGTACTAGCTGAACCTGTATCTAATAAAGTGGGTGCGGTAAACAGGATCAGAATCCTTAATTGAGTAAAGAAGAGAAGGCACTGGCATGGTGATGGTAATGATAGTACAGATAGGAGGACATGAGGGAAGAGGGCTCTGTTTGTGAGAACTTACAATCTAAAGCCTTTGATATGTATTAATACATATTAATAACTGTTTTCAGTGCTTGTGCATGTGGTTGAGTAGATAACATTGTCTGTGATGTCCCAGGAAGTGATGGAGTTTACATCCTTTGCTGAAAATTTGATTTCCTGTGATTCATTTCTGTCAGTCTGAGAGAAGTGTAAGCAGCCATTTTATGGGCTGAACCATTGTTTATGATTATGCAGTCATAGGCTGAACATGTCTGCCCTCCACTTTAAGGAGTCTGTAGGCTGGGAATGTTTACTGCTGTGAAAAATGATGTTAGGTTCACTTAAATATTGAAGATTAAGATCAGGAGCTTGTGTAATAAGAGTGAGGTTGCCATAGATACTTTTGTACTGATTGTCTGCTCAGCGTGACTTTTGCAGGCTAAGACTTACTGGATGTATTATTGCATAGAAGGCGATAACCAGGAAATGTCTGTTTATGCTATTCAGTGTTTGCTATCAATGTAGCTCTGTCAGATGATTATTCTGAATATTACACCACCTGCTATATTCCTCGTCAATTACCATGTCATTATCTCTCCACTTTTATTTATTTTCTATAGAGCTGCAGTTTGGATGTGTATATGTGTGTGTATGTATGTATATGTGTATATATGTGTGTGTGTGTGTATATATGTATATATATATATATATATATATATATATATATATATATATATATATATATATATATATATATATATATATATATATATATATATATATATATATATTCACACAAATATTATATACATACATAATTTTCTTTTATTCAGAATTGTTTGAGTTCACTTTTTTATTATTTGCAATATATTTTTTATTTTCTTAAAATATTTTCTTTAAATGAACTATTTTATTTTGTTTCACCATTATCATTGAGGGGGAAATTTGCATGAAGATATTGTACAATTTTTCAAAAACTAGATGAGCAATTAGGTTGACGTCACTATTGGAAAAAGTTCTACGGGAGGGGAAATTATAAGCAATGTTTGATTTTCTGTACATCAAGAGCTGTAATTCTTGCTTTTCACAAATTTCCAACAAACACATAATGGAACCACCTGGGAGGCCCATCATGCCTGGAATTAAATCTCTTAGACCACATTTATCCAAATGTTTCTTTTTTGCAACCTTTTGGTGTATCAGTTGTCTTTCACAGAGGACTCTACGACCATTCACGGTCCATTACTGACCATGAACAATGCATTGAAGCCATCTTGTCATTTCTATGGCAGTCTAATTTTAAAGATGTCATTTCTTATTATTATTATCATTTATTTGTTGGGCGCCACAGGGTTTTCGCAGCGCCTTACATAGTATGAACAGTAGACCATACAGGGTAAAAGATTACAGAACAATAAACACTAAGTACCAATGCTTCAGAAACTCCGGGCAGACATATGGAGTGAGGGCGGAGCAGAAGAGTCGGTATGGAGACAGGAGGGGAGAGGGGCCCTGCTCATGCGAGCTTACATCCTAAGGGAGATTCTTATTGAATGTAGTCCGCTTTTGCTGAATCACATTTATTTCAAATATAAAGATGCCTTCTTCTTGCAACATCTAGGAGTTGCGATGGGGACCTCAGGGGCTCCTTGTCTGGCAACTTTCACATCTGGTCCAACAGCCCCTTTAGAGAATAGATCAGGAAAACTGCAGAGACAATCTAATCTTTCTTTAAACAAACTTAGAGTTTACACTTTCAGTAAGTAATAATATTGTGTTTTTTAAATCTATGTATTAAGCCCCAAGGCTCTTGGTTGACTTTTATACCCACGTCAATGAAGTAGACGCCAACACATATTTGGATGCACGGAGTGGGCATAAGAACTCTTGGTTTAGATCTTTCCCCAAGAGTCAGCTTCTTAGAATTAAAAACAATTGTAATATGGAGGATGGCTATGAAGGGAGTATCTTTTTCTTATGGAACACTTTAAATAGAATTAATATGGTGCCGTCCTTCTGTGCACACAATTAGAACATTGTGTGAACGTTTATATGAATACCAAGGGTATAGCAAAATTAATCCCACATTTGAAATTTATAGGCATTTTGTCTGCTGCTTTAAGTTAAAAATAAACCTATTGGATTTATGATTAAGACAGGATTTAATGACCACTTTTAATTTTAATGTTTTTTTAAGAAGATGGTTGGATAAGAATGTATTGGTGTGTTGTTTTTTTTGTTTGTTTTTATTGTTTTTTTTTTCCAATTTCAGTTTTTTATTGTTCTTCAGATAACCTTTAGGAATAGAGTTGCATATGAACGCGTTATAATCTTAGTCCATTAACTGCAACATCTTCGAGATATGTATGTGTATATGTGTGTGTATATAATTTATGTGTGTGTAGTTATATATATATTACACACACTGTTCTTTTATATCATGGTGTTTATAGTGTTCTCTGAATTGGCTGAGAAAAAGGAACTCAGTCCAAAACATGTTGCAGGACAGAACCAAGGGTTAATCTCTTATTTTATCATCTGTAGCAAGTGCAAAATGTTATGTATTATTGTAAACAAAAGTGAACACACTAGATCTATTGGAGGGTTCTTTTCTCTTTTAGCACTGCATTCTCTGTATGATATTGTGAGATCACTGTGGCAGTGAAGGGGTGTTTTGTCCAGAGGCAGCAGCAGCGATCTAAAGCAAATTGATGGTAGCTCAGAGTCTATGTTCTCTCTGCTTACCTACACTGGAGGACTTTTCAGTTGAGAGTTTTGCCATTTGTGCTAACAAGTCTGACCCATAACAAAAACATATTAGTGTATAATGTTTACTAAGTATTTTATTCACGTCCTCTTAAAATGCAGGTTTAAACATTCCTTGCATTTTTTCCCCTCGTATTTATACAAATTTGTGCTTGTACAAGAGTTTATGGATCCCTCACAAAGAAGCTGCCTACACGCAGTGTGAACTCGCAGAAAGTTAGTTCATGCAGTCCTCTGGCCCTTCTGAATGACACTGAACACAGATTAGAGATGTAATGCTTTCCCCTGTTATCAATGGTTACCATAACAACCCCAAAGGCAGAGTTCTGGTCCTCTGTGACAGCATTCCAGCCATCTAGACTCCTCCTAGTGTGAGCACAGCTTGTCCCTGCCGCCCACTGTGCCACACTTAACAAACAGCGTGTATTCTGGGCTCCACACCGATTTCTCTGCATCCTGTCCGCAAACAACTTTAGACTGCTGTGAAGGGTTAACTATATCACCATAGCCATCAACTTGCATATGTTGGAATTTCACCCTAGTTTTGCATGGCACATATTCTGTTAATTTAACATCATCATTAATTGACTACTCTTCATAATTTAGAATCCATATCCTCCTTTCTTTTATTAGCCAATTGTATACATGTGGTTCTCACTTGTTGAAATCATATATATTTCTCTATATTTGTATTGATTAGGGTAAGTGTGAGCTCCCACGTTTGCCTCTTTAGAAGCTGTAATGAAAGTTTTGATCATTGCAACAGTTCTACATAGGTGGTTAAATGTTTACAGTATGAGGGATGTTTTATATGATAGTAACATTTGTTGTTGTTTGATATATATTTAAAGTGTAAGAATACCTCTGAGACCAAAACAATTACAATATATTTACATTTTAAAATGGTGCATGTTACGGCTACGGCTATTAGATAAGCCTTTAGAACCAGGCTAATAGAGGTCTTCACCTTTAGCAGCCGCCTTTCCAAATGAACTGATCTTGTTCGGAGGTACTCTGATGCCCCCACGACTTAAGCTCTAGGGTAGTAAAGGCTTATCAATATAACCATAGCGCAGGGTGGAGGAAGCCGGAATACTGGAGGCAGGTACCGGGGACAGACCAGAGGTCGTGGGTCAGTAGCGAGCAGGATAACTAGGGAACAGGGCAGGTAGCAAACAGGGGTAATGCTAATGTCAGGTGCAATCGACGTTCAAGCAGGGTCAAAGCCAAAGGTCACAACAGGAATCGGATCAAATGCAGAGTATCCACAGGATAGTGACAGGACAGAGCTGATCAGCAATTGTGCAGCACACAGACGTTATAACTGGCTGGGAGGCAAAGCCCTCCCTGCCTTAAATACAAGTATTCCCTAATCAGAGCAGGCAGCCAGGGGGACCTAATCAGCCAAAGCAGGCTGTTTGATTAATTACACTCAATGTGCATACGCCCAGCTACCCATTCTTGTTGGTATTGGGCGCTGAGTGTAAATGTGTCCTGGCAGTTGCCTTGGTGATGGCCGAGACAGTGATACAGGAAGTGACGTCCCGGCTGTTGTCATGACAGTCAGGATGCGGGTGAGAGCGGGAGGACGTGCGCTGCCACTCGCAACAGTTTAATGGGTTTTCTCTTATAACTTTTTTCAGCGTGTCTGGGTATCGGATCCAAAAGTAGAGGAGCAAGAGAAAACTTAGCAGACAGCAAATTTATATATACACATAGAGAAAACCCTGTTGTCTCTGAGACTGATAGAATGAAGATAACCAAATTTAACTTTATAAATAAATTGCATCAGTCCAAACACCTTTACAGAAATATTGGAGGTTGAGCTTATTACAATCCGTTACAGTGATCCAAACAGATCGAAGAAAGAATTAGTCTAATAATGAAATAAGAGTAAATAATGGGTATTTGGCTTTTTTAATTGTAATTTTATTGAAATGTAGCAAAAGAAGAGTGTCCCCTTCCCATAGCAGACTGGGCAAGCCTGGAGCCCCACCTGCCCATAGCACACTGGAACAGCTTGTGGGCTCCTGCACCCCACTCCCCCGCAAATCCTGCCCGTAGCACATTGAACCAGCCTGTGGCCCCTGCTCCTAGCACCATACTGTATATAATTTGAAATTCTGTGTAGTCTAACTGGCAAAGTGTATTGGGTTGCTTATCCAACTCCTCCCCTTTTCTGCTCAAGTTAGTCTACAACATGTACTTCGATAAACTTTCTATTTTGTCCTTTTAAGTGCATCCTGGTGTACAAAGAAAAATAAATTGTCCAGCTTCTCAAATAACTAAGTGGGGTTTTTTTTACATTAATATTTGTATAATGTACAATTAGGTCTTGCATGTAAAGCAGCTCTCATACATTGTGTGGATGTGAAATCCTATTTAATGCAGGAACACACGTAGTAGGTAAGATGACATTCTGCTAGCCTTTGTTCTGTGCCATGATTTATAGGTAGAAGCAATGCTGCAGTCATGCTCAGTCTAGCAGTGTCTCTAGCGCTGCTGGTGATGTCAGTGCCCTCATCTGAAGTACCTCTGTATTTAACAGCTGCAGACTGGTGGCGGCTGCACCCTTCTGGTGCCTTCTTGAGCTCCTGCCTAATTTCCCTCCTGCAGTCGCTGTACTGCTGATATTCTGGGTTCCTCTTGTGCAGAAGTGAAATAAAACTTCAGTGTTTCCTTACCATGCATAACATACGTCTGTATACACAGTATAAACAAAGACACTATATCTAAACTACTCTTCACTATTGCCCACTAAGCATACTGTTTGAACAGCTTTCACAGTGACATTTGCTAGACATTTGTATGTGTGCGTGTATGTAGATATGTGCATCTTTCCAAACTGCTATCTATCTATCTCTATCTATCTATCTATCAGCAGTTTGGAAAGAATAATTGTTGCTATCACTACAACCAAAAATTTGTTCTGTATTATATAGTTCTTGGTACCATATTATAGATAGGTTTATCGGGATTAAAGTAGCTACTTTTTTATAATTAAATGTAAACCTAACACAACAAGCCAGGAGTACCTTTATCTGTAATTTTAATAAAGAAAAAAAAAGTTTGTCACTATCTCATACACTCAGAATTCCTGGTCACCTGTGATGCATTCAGACAAGACCCCTGTTCTCTGCTGTCGCATATAATCTTATACCCAGAGGTCCTCTGTACTTGAACTGATTCATATATATGAATATTAATGGTGGATCTAGTAAAAGTTGGAAAAAAAAAATCCTTATAGGAATATTTTAGACTGACTGACCAAGCAGAACTGTGGAGACAGCTGTACACTGTATAGCTTTGTGCAGAAAGCGTTTTATGTAAATGAAGGGGCTTACCCTTTAATTCTGCCGAGAAGTTCATTTAGTGTGAGGTTGGAAAATATGAGCTGGGCCACAGTTACAAAGACAGCTTTGAGTGCAGTGAGTAAGAGCTGGCATCTATCCTTGTAACTGTTCACTGGGAATCCTCGGAGTTCAGCCGCCTGCTGGCACTATGAGGGCAGGCTCTGTAACGGAGAATGCTGGGGAAAAGGGGATCGTATCTTCTTCTCATCTTGTGTAGCAACACAAACTGCAGTGTAATTAAGGAGTGGATGTGGCTCTAGCTTACACATGTATGTTCTTATAGGAGTCCTTTTTATTTCTCCTGAAGATCTGAGAATTGACCTATATTCCTATTTGAAAGATAGCGAGAACAATAATGTATTTTCATGTATAAGGAGACTGACATGTATTGCTTGTCTTGGTCAGCTATATATCTTTTACTTAGGACATATAGTTATGGTTTTTGCATAGATGCTATTCAAAAATATAGATGTATATAAAAACACATTGATAGACTTGCATTTAGCAATACATCATTTATATGTATAGAACATCTTGACACTGAGCCCTGGCTGCCCACCACACCAGACGTTCACAGGGTTCCATTTTCTGCCCTGTTTCCATGGAAACTGGACTCTTCTCTTTGCTTTTCAGTCTCCGAGTGCTGAGGGGGTGGAATTGTGAGTCTCTTGAGTCTTGGTTAGTTTTATTTTTCCTGGTTCCCTGCATCAGCTGGAAAATCCCAGCATGAAATGTTGATGCATTTTGCAAAGATCCCACTATTTTTAAATGCGCAGTCAGTATTTTCCGTACCATTCTTGTTTACGTACTCATTGCAAGACAGTACATTAATATTTTCCACTAAAGACTAGTTATTCATTTTTTGGATAGCTTTTGTTAATGTACTATTACTGTTGTTGCTTATGGTTAGATAGCAGCTGCAGGTGTTAGCATGTTTTGCACTATTTTCTATAGGAAACCAATTATTCCAACACAGACCTTTTGCTGAGACAATGCCACTATAAGTCTTGTATTACTGTGCTGTAATTTTTTCAGACAGCATTGTGCTGCACTAATACTGTCCATAACCCTAAAAGTAATGCCGATGGGGGAAACCACTCAAATCGTTGTCATAAGGACTGCTGCTTACCATGTGTTTACACCTCTGTATAAGTGCATATCTGCATACAAAGCACATTCCTTCTATAGGAGATCATATATGAAATACATTCAAAGGACAGTCCAGACTTTTTGTATATGTGTGTGTTTTTTTTTTGTTTGTTTGTGGGGGACGATTACCAGAAATTGGGTTTTGTTTTTTCTGACTCTGATTGTCGGATATATTAGAGCAGGCTGAATAATGCTGTATAGGTATACAAGCCGCACAGGGCAGTGTCATCAACATATACCAGAAAGTAAATGAATGAATAGGAGACACTATGGCTCATTTAATTTCATTTAGTGCAAAAGGTGCACTAAATATAGCAACCAATCGCACATCTGCTTCAATGCTTAACTTACACTTGACAGACAATAACTAATTACTTTGTCAGCCTAATACTGTGTATTTGGTGTACACACTTGTTTCAGACACGTGTAGTATTTTGTGGATATTCTATACACTGTATTAAGGTGAAGATGGGTCTTCTCTTCATTAATTTACTGGCTAGATAGGTATTTTACAACTTGTGTTGTGAACAACTAAGTTTGTGGTCTCAGAGCAGTGGCCCTCTGACACTTGGGTCTACAGATTTTGAATAAGGGTTGAGCAACACTATTATGTAATGTTTATTTTCTTTAATTGTTGATTTTTCTTTGTTTAACTTATCCGTTATAGTTGATTTAAATTCTTCACTTACACATACTTTCATCTATATAATATACCATTTTGCAAGAATTTACAATAGTAGTTGTGCGGTCAGCTGATCTACCTGCACAGTAAAATTATTTTGGGTCTTGACATTTCCCTTGTTAGCTGTATTTTGTCCTGTATAATTTATTTTCTTGGTGCACTGAATGCTGGGCAGTTTGATTTAGATAATCACTGATGTGCTGGACCGTATGTTTCCTGCCAGCAGTGTGTAGCCAGACAGATGTACACACTTTTTAGGATTGCTGATCAAATGGAAAAGCTGACCTGTCACATGAGGGAATGTGAAAGAACAGCTTTTATATACCCTTGGGGTGAACACCGTGCAGCAAGAATATACAGGATTGTAGGACAAGAGTACACAGGATCAAGAGCCTCAAGCCTGTGTGTAAGGTTTCATGCAAACCAGCCCACAAAACAAAGTGTTACCATGTAAAATATTTTCTGTTTTAATCAGTCTCACATTTTAAGAGCAAATATTGAGAAATGAATATGGCTGGTGCTTGTTTTAAAGTCTAATTTAGAGAACTGTTGACAGATTTTACAGTCTCCATTAAACATCTTATGGATCAGAATTTAGAACAGACTGTTGGTTTTGTTTCATTTCTGAAATATGCCAACTATTTCCCAATTCAGCAGGAAAGTGCCATCTGCAGAGCAAGTTCAAAACCTTAGGCAGAGTCCCAGTTAAACTACTATGGGGGTCAAAAAATGAGAATGTAAAAACCCCAGCCTTGAAAGGGTTAATTACGGCAATTCTGCTGTTTGTGGAACAGCCAGAGGGGGTTTGTTTTTAAGATCCTGGGCAGGCGCAGTGGTATGTTTGGAATGGTCGGTGACACCCATCTGCTGGTGGTTTTGATGGGAACAAGCAGCTTCTGTTTGTACTTCTGATCACAGGCCCCATGTTAACCATTTATGCGGCACTGCTTTCAATATGGGGTATCTCAGTTTGCTTTATTTTAACTTTAAATTGGATACAGACAAAAACACAGTTAAACATAGTGCATGTCTGTTTGGCATCTAACAACCTGTGCTCTTTTTAAACTATATTCTGTATTGCATCTTCCTATACACTCTTATTATTGGCTATGATATTCTGCATATTGATGCACAAACATCTGTATGTAAATGTCCTCGCTTCCTCCATATTGTTGACTACTGGAATGCCTTTCCTAGCTTCAGAGGACTCCTGTGTCATATAACTGTTGCTGTAAGTTAGTTTCTAGTGGAAACTACAATGGTTGTTTATATTATGTTTGGTAAAACTGAATGTAACTGATCATTACAACATATTGTATAAGAAGAAATTCCCATTCTTGATATATAGTTTGATATAATATTGCTTCTCTCTAGTGTCTTGTTGCTCTAGTAATATTTAGAGCTTCTAATAAACCATGACATGGGCAGATTCTACCCACCAATAATGATTGATTGTTTATTTGTATAGTACCACCATATTACACAGGGCTTTCCAAAGCATTTTGAGTTATTAGTCTCTGCCTGCATCCAAATAATTTACCAGTATGTTTTTTGACTATGGGAGAAAACCTGAGTACCCTACCTGGAGCAAAGCTATGCAAACATGTAGAGAACATACAAATTCAACACAGGTAGGGGGGCCCTGTTGGGAATCGAACGCATGGCCTCAGCACTGTGTGGCAGTGATGTAAACCACACTTCTATCCAATTTTATAAGGCCATTTGAGATTTGGTAACATGATTTAATAGAGCAAAAAAGTATTTGTCATTCTTGATGTATGTCTATCTAGTCTCTGAATTTGTGATGCAGGTTCACAAGTTAAATTGCTTCTAAAAACACACACACACACACACACACACACACACACACACACACACACACACACACACACACACACACACACACACACACACACACACACACACACACACACACACACACACACACGAGTCATTGATCTCTGCATGTAGATGCATGTATCTCCTGGTCTATGCTTCACTGTACTTTATTTTCATGCACCAAACCCAATGTAATCTGTAAGATAAATAATGCTTACAGGCACCATTGTTTTCTGTTTCCATTTTGCAGTCATGATTAATTAGAAACATTGTTATGCTACACTCATTAGTGCTACATTTGTCCAGTCCCCATAATCTTGTTTTTTGTTTGTATTTGATTTTCTATTTCATATTTATCTTTTTCAATTTGTAGTCCATTGTTGCTTGTCTTTGCTTATGCTGCAGTTTCCCAGGCTTTTAGGCTTCTTTATTTATGACGCTGTTAAGTCCTAACCTACCATATTGTTTAATACTAAGGAGGCCTATACCAGTTGCTGCTCTGTTCTAGGTGCACTAGCAGTCTTTGGGGGGAATTCAATTGCTGCGTAAAAAGTCACGCGGCCTGCGTACTATTACTGTTTTTACAATAATTTCAATGCTGGCATTTTGCTCGCAGCTCTCTGGCAGTGACATTCACATAAGACATATATGAATTCACAATGGACTAGACAAGCATTGCTAAATATAAAGGTGACTTTGCTGTCCCTTTTTTTTTTTTTTTTTTTTTTTTTTCTTTTTTCCCTCTTAAAGGGGTTGTTCTTGAGATAACCAACACTGCTTACCAAATCCCCACCAGTTCCTTATCTCCTGTTTGAAGCTGCTGTACAGGGCCAGCTCCCATGAAGAACAGCAGCAGCCTTTTGGACAATTTTCTCCAAACACGTTAGGTCTCTGTTGCTTCTGTGAAGTGGCACTGGATGACCACTGCAATTTTAACAGCAGGGGTCGCAGAGAAGAGAAGGTGGTACACTGAAGGATACATGTAAAGGGTATAAAGTAATCATGATGACAATGTTTTTTCCATTATTGATTAACATATTCTATTTATTTCACACCCCCCCCCCCCCATCTGATGGTGATGCAAAAAAAATTCCAAAGACGAGTTGAAGGCTAATTTATAAAGTACACAAAGATGAAGCCACTGTGTGTCTACAGTAGCCCACTTTTTACAAGTGCCTCCTGCTAGGGATGAACAGTTCGCAACAATCATAATATCTTGTCTCTAAAGTGCAAGTGTTGCGTTCTTCCAGGCTAAGGGATCTATGTATTAAATTGCAATCAGCCATTAAAACAGAGAAAACAGCAGTTTTATCTTTAAAATGGACATTGCAAAATTTATGTAGGGTTTTTGGCAGAAGAAATCTTTGATGGATGGGGCTATCTGGTGATGGGAGTGATTAAGGAGGAGTACTACACGCTGGAGAAGTAGGAGCTGAGATTATCAATGGCCTTAGTTTTCCTGTGTCCTGGAACGTGAACCATAGACACTGTGGCATAATAATCTGTGAATTTATCAGCTGAGCAGAATATCAGCTTGATCTGAAGTATTGTATTCTCTGGTGCCATGCCTTAGTGCACGGAGGGGTAGAAGACATCTAATGAGTTGGTATCACTGCTTTGGTGGCTGATATAAGGTATTTCATAATTGATTTTTTTAAATCTGGAGATCGAGGTATTGGTCTTATTTAGTAGCCAGAAAGCAGGGTTTGTCGGGGACCTAGCCTCCCAATATAGCAGTAGAGATTGCTATAACCTGGGTCTAGAAGGATCGGAGCAGTGGACAGTCCCACCAAATATGAAAGGGGAGTACCAGGAGCGTCTTGGCATCTCCAGTAAACGTCTGTGACTCCTGGGTATATTCTAGCTAATTCGGTTGGGCTTCTATACCAATGTAACAGGACCTTAGAATGTGTTTCCACAACTGCTACACTAGTGGAGCATGCATGTGTGTTTTTGAACATATTTAGTCAATCTGCTTCCTGAATCCCATCACCCAGATCTTGTTCCCAAGCTCTGGTAAATCTGGGTAAGGAGTTATATAAATTTTCAATGTTGAGTTTATAGATTGTAGAGAGGAGATGGGGAGGGCACCTGACAGTCTGTCACAAGATTCAAAAACCGTGAGATCCCTTATTGCAGCTTTTGCGGGGGAGCCCCAAAGTTAGGAAATGTTTAATTTGGAGAAATCTTCAGATTTACAAGTTCGGTAGTTCCCATTTAGCTTGGACTATTTCAAAGGGAGACACACCCGAGGATTCGATCAGCTGGCCGACACGTGTGATCCCTGCTTGAGCCCAAGTTTTGAATGGGCCGACCCATAGACCCGGTGGAAACAGTGGATTGCCAAAAACGGGAGACAAAGGGGATATAGATGAGGATATATGAGTAAGCAGTAGGAGTCTGGACTACTTTGGAATCGTGAGACCAATATTGGGATGTTTAATAGTAGGTAATTTGCTCAGCCCTTGGGTATACCTGGGTAGGGTGGGTAGCACCTTCAATGTCAAGCCACTCTTTCTCACCGGTTGAGATTGTCCATTCCACAATCCTACCCAACATGACTGCATTGTGATATGTAGGAAAATGTGAAAGTTGGAGTCCCAGATGTCTATGCCGGTACAGGATGTCATGCGTCATGCCTAAAACGAGTGCCCCCCACGAAGTCTCTCAACAGTCTCTGTAAGTCAGCAAACCATTTGTCAAGTATGTGGATTGGTAGAGTCTGATCAGCTCAGAGCCTTGCTATAAGATGGCCAAAGTTGATATTGAATAGACGAGACAGGTCATAAGAGATCTACACGCCCAGATACTTGATATGTGCGGTGTGCCATTGGAAGGGGAACAACTGCTGGAGACAATCTGCTACATGGGTAGGTAGAGAAAGATTCAAAGCCACCGATTTTTTTTTTTTTTTTTTATTTTTTTTTTATTTTTTTAATAATTAATCTTGAAGTTAGATAGGGAACCAAAGTACTGGAATTCCTTATAAAAATTTAGGACCGATATAATCGGGATAGTCACCACGGCCAGGAGGTCATCTGCAAACAGAGCCAATTTATATTCCCCACCTCCCACCTGTATTCCTGATATGTCCGGTTTGGCTCTGATGGCTTCCATACAGAGCATATAAATATGCAGGGAAAGTGGGCAGTCCTGTCTGGTGCTGTTGCCAATCAAGACCTGTTCCAAAAGAGTCCTGCTGATTTTTATACGAGCTGTGGGAAATTGGTAGAGAGGCAAAATTCTGTGAAGAGCTAGAGGGCCTTGACCCATGTGGGAGAGCATACACCGCAGGAATGGCCAGTGTCACAAGCTGGGTAGTTCTGATGGCCTCACCTGTCAGTATCAGCGCTGCTACGTTGGGAGGTGTGGAGTCTAATCACACCTCAGGTCTTCACCAGGGATCCCCGCAAGGAGATTTGAGCTTGGCTGCTGAGACGTGTAGGTCGTGGCCCTCCCAGGTAGCTACCAGCGAGGTATGGTGAACAGTCGAAGTCGTACAATCCGAGGTCATAACCGAGCAGGCAAGACAAGGTACCAGAGGATAAGGCAAAGGAACAGTCGGGGAGCCAGAGGTCAAACCAGGAAATCAGGATGGGTCCAAGGGAGAATCCGAAGAGAGTAGTGAGGCAAGCTGGGTCAAATCCAAGAAGACAGGTAAGTAAGGTATGCAAGTAAAGAAGCCTAGGGACTAGAAACTAGATACTCTGGCACCTTAGTGGTATCAGTCTGGTTTATATACATACTGCTCATTGGTGGACATGGGATCAGCGGTCAGCTGATCTGACCGTCGTCGGGAACTGCAGCCTGGCGTCTCCGTTACCTAGCAACGGAGATGCGATTTTCGGGTGCATGCGCCTGAACTTACTGTAGTGGCCAGAAGCAATGGGACGGCCAGGAGAAAAGGAAGACGTCCGTTTCCCGCACCGGTGAGTGTGCGGTGACGGCGCCTGACAGCCAGTCAATATGGTCAAAGGTTTTTTCCTGCATTCATTAGATGATGGTTCCGAATGAACTAAATCAATGACCTTAGTTATATTGTCTCTGGCCTCTCGACCAGGAACAAATCCAACCTGGTCGGAGTGTATCAAACCTGGGAGTAAGGATTTCCGTTCATTGGCTATGAGTTTTACATATAGCTTGATGTCTACATTGAGTAAGGAAATAGGTCGATAGCTTGGGCACTGCGATGGATCCTTGCCCTCCTTGGGTATCACTGTGATATGGGCCTCTAGAGATTGTGTGAAGAACAGGATGTCTCTTGAAAGTGCATTGAAAGCTGACACCAACGGGGATGAGCTTGAAATTCTTATAATAAGAGATTGAAATGCCGCCAGGGCTTTAACCTGATGGGGTGGATTTGATCGCCTCGGCTAGGTCACCATGTGTGAATAGTTTCTCCAACATAGAGATGTCTACGTCTGAGAGAGTGGGGAATCCAAACTCCCATAGGTAGTCTGATATCAGTGGTCTCTTTTCAATTAAGTCCGGCCAAGTGTCTTTACCAGATATGTTGTATAAACGTGAATAGTAAGAGTGGAATGTTGCTGCTATATTGGATGTGAGCTGGCAGTCAGTACCTTTTTATCATTTTTAATCACTGCTATGAAAGATTTGGCTCTTTGGGACCTTAACGCCTTTGCTAGCATTGATCCGGGTTTGCTGCTCCATTGAAAGTATCTGTTATGGCATTTACGATAGTCCACTTTTATTCTATCGTATAAGACATTATTAAGGTCTGTTTTGGCTTCAGTTAGCTCTACCAGTAACTTGAAACCCAAAGTATTCTTCTGTCTGGATTCTAAGTCTGATTTGTTTGAGGAGCTGATTTTTAAGGGCTTCCTTTTCTTTTTTTCATATTAATTTACCACAAAGGACACACTTGTGTCCATTTATGTGCTTCCCAGATGGATACCGCTGAGATTTCTGAGGTAGTGTTGAATTCTATATAATCAACCAGAGCCTGCTTAATTTGTTTTCTGCAATAGGAGTCTTGTAGGAGAAGCTCGTGAAGCCTCCATGTGCAACTTATTGTCTTAGACTGATCATGCCCTATCTCCCTAACTCTGCACTTAGCTCAACCTAAGTCGCGTGGTTTATGAATGTGGAGTGATTCAATGGGAGGTGTCTGTGTGACAGGAGTAGAGTCAAAGCCGGAGTAGACTCCGTGTGGCTAAGAGGAAAAGGTACAGTCCCTAGCCGTTGGATGTTGTAACCTCCATGTGTCGACCAGCCGATAACCATGCAGGGTGTGTCTCCCCCACCCACCCCTCTCCCCCCCTCATGTAGAGACCTACAGAGTCTGGTGGCTCCACTGGATGAGTCAAACTCTGGATGCATGGACCAGTTGAAGTCGCCTCCTACCACCAATATGCACTACCTTGGAACCTTAAACCTTTCCAATACTGATGCCAGGAATGCATGTTTTCCCTGACTTGGAGAGTATAAATTAACAAAGGTATAAACAGTGTTGTGTAGTTTACTTTTAACCAAGAGGGCCCCTCCCTTTGACCATTCTTGTCTTCTGTAGTATAGTAAATGGGTGTCTTTTCGAAAGACAATTCCTAAAGACTACCACACCTTCTCCCGTCTCAGCGAGTATGGCTACACCAAGAGTTTTACCCGCGCTGTTGTTGCTGAGATACGAGATAAGGTAATAGTGTTTTCAAAGGACCAGGGAGGCCCCTTTTTTAAAGTGTGTCTCCTGTACAAAAACAACATCATCGACTTCTCTGTGGAAGGCGTGAGAGCGCATCACCGGTCGGTTCAAACCCTTTGTATTTACCGAGACAATATTAAAGGTATTGGTCATGGGGGCAAGCACAGGATGAAAACAGCATTGTTGGGTGCTCAATCTCTAAACCATATGAGAGAAGGCTCCAGGGGAGTGGGGTTAGATGAAGGTGGAGAGTGGGAGGGGGGGGGGAAGAGAGGTGTTAGAAAACAAAGAACATCATTATACTTTGAATAGAACATTGTATTCACCGCTCCAGAAGGGGGACGGGACGGGGGCCCATTCTTTGGAAAAGTATAAAGGGGTGGGGGTCAAAGCGGGTTGGCGACCAAGGGCATAAGCGTCACCTGGTGCAAGCCTCATCGAGGTAGCTAAACTGCGGTAGTCATGAAGGCACATTATAAACGCTTGGTTAAAACCTGCAGTCGGCAAGCCTTGGTCTAGCAAATAAGTCCATGCTCTGCTCCGCAGAACCTGCAAAAGTAAAACAGAAAAACAGCAGACCAAAACAGTAGGCCCTATCGTTGATAACAGCAAAAGACATCTGAAGGGCAAAGTCAAGACTGATACCAGGTCAGCCAGGTGACTGTGTTACAGAAAATCAAAGGCACTCTATTCAGGTGACCGAAACTCCCAGAGGTGTCTGTCTCCGTTTGGATGATCTTAAGTTTCCGGCTACCAGCCATGACTCTGTGGCCACAGGATGGAGTCTTGCACAGTATTCCTGCCACTTCGGGAGATGGATATTTGGAATGTCCAGAGCAGAGCAAAAGGAGGTAAGATCTGAGGGAGATTGCAAAATTTCGGTTCGACCATTGAGGGTGACCTGTAGGCCAAACGGGAAGCTCCATCTGTATTCGATGTTCTGGGCGTGGAGGGCATCGGTCAAAAGCTTAAGCATGCACCTAAGTTGGAGAGTATGCCAAGAGCGGTCCTGGAAGATCTGTATTTTATGTACATTATAGTCAATTCCATTCATGTTTCTCGCTTTTTGAATGATAGCCTCCTTCTGGGTGTAGTAATAAAGGTGGCATATAACGTCTCTTGGTTGGTCTGACTGGGCTCCTCGTGGTTTCAGGGCCCTGTGGGCTTTGTCAAACTGAATGAGTGTAGATTGGTCCTGGGCTAGAACTTCGTTAAAGATTTTCGTGAGAAAAAGGGGACTAAATCTTGGCGTGAAATATCCGAAGGTTGTTTCTGCGGCCTCTATTATCCAGATCAACAACCTTGGTGTGGGAGCGAATTAAACTACTGAGCCTGCCTTTTTAGAGCCTCCTGGAGCCTGTCCTGGCGATCCTCTGATTCTTTCCTGTGGGCTTCCACTATGGTCAACCTAGAGGCTAGTTGGGTTAAGTTCGCTAGAAGATGAGCCACTTCCAAATTCTGGAGACCAAACTCCTTGAGACTATTCAAAAGGAAGTCCTTTTTTTGTCGAAGTTACTCTTTTGTAGGAAGTGACTTAATAAGTTGCAGAATAGTGCCAAGCTTTTGGCCAGTTTGAGAAGCCGGGTCAGGTGTCGCCATTTCAGCTGAAGAGGAAATATCAAGGGCTGGATAGCGTGGGGAGGAGGCTACAGGCGAAGCCGCTGAGACGGGAGAAGGTGTAGTATTCTTTAGGAATTGTCTGCGGTCCGAACACTGTGGTGTCTACAGGTTTTCCAGAGTCCCGTTTTGCATGGATGGCATCTCCTGTCTTTTGCACATGAGAGGCAAACGTTGTACCGTACTTACGTTAGAGAAAAGAGCCTTAAATTACATGGATGGAGTTAAGAGTGTAGATACCTTTAGTCACATTCCCCACGAAGTGGCCTAGGAAGCCATGAGGTCAGGTCACATACCGGAGTCACCGTCACATGGTTAAGAACCGATGGTGTTAGTTTTGTGAGATACATGAGGGTTTCCCTGTGTTCTCAGGTCGTCAACACTGAAGTATTACATAGCAAGTGAGAAACTGGAGCAACGTGAGAGTTTGCATAGAATAGGCCAACGTGGGAGAGCAATGTGGAAGGCACTTTCAAAAATAATTGTCTTTGGTCACAGCTCCCTTTAGTAGCTTATGTATGCTATAAGTGTGAGAAGCTGTGTAGTAGTTAAGGCTGGGAAAATAAACTTTTTGCCACTGGGTGGAGCTGTGAGCACAGAAATTTTGTTTCAGACTTCAGCCCTTAGTGATGGGAATAATTTTGTGGGTCAGGTGTGTTGTATTGTCAATCCACTGTGAGCCTACTAACTTCTCCCATTGACAGACTACAGCACTGGATTATTTTACTGGAACTTTATATGTGGTGCCAAGGAGATTGACAGCAGAGTTGCAGGCCGGTGGTTTTGGCGCTAAATTTAGCCAGAAGAGAAGGAGAAACGTCTGCCAAGCTACATCCGCCAGATGGACCAAGCAGTCTGCAGTTGTCGGCAGCATCTCTATCCAATGCCCTGGGGGTTACTGCTCCTCTGGGAAGGTGTTCTGCTCTATCTCTGCTACAAGGGGGGGCAGACTTGTATGTCCAGTGCTGGGCAGGCAGAAGGCCATGTTTCAGCCGTTAGTGGAGCTGATCACCGATGCTTCTGCAAATTGTCCGCCGAGGTGCCCAAGAGCTGTTCGTTCAGCTGGGGTTGTTGAGATGGGCTGTCTCGCTAGGGAAGGATTAGCAGAGCTCCTCCACGATGCGACCAGCCAGGAAGGCTCCCAATCCGCCCCCCCCCCCCCCTTAATGTTGTGTTTTTTTCTTCTTTTGTTTTTAATATACAGTCCCCATAGATTAATATGGGGAGTGTGAAGTTCTGAAATCACAATCTCAGGATTGTATAACTTTAAATCTCTTACCTAAAATGCTTCCAGGGACTATGCCTTGGGGTCAGACCCCCGGCTACTGGGGGTGTTAATTCTTACTCTCATTCGTGAAATTTTTGAGATTTTATATGAAAGAATACAGCTTATAATACACTAGTGATGTTAATATATTATTTAACTCCTGTAAATAATATCTATAAACAGTGAGTTCTGAAGTCATCACTTATAATGGTTCAGTTTTGGTACCATTTCAGTGTGCATTAGCAAAACATATATGTTTATAAGGAATATGTCACTTTCTATTGTATATGTCACGTCCAATTTCAGTGACCTATATAAAGAACTCCTCAGTGATTTCTAATATCCCTATAATTTACAATAGGGAGTGCATAATCCCATAAATAAATCTCATCTGGCTATTACTACTCATACTTCCCATATCATAGGATTCCTAAAATAGTTTGATCCAGGGCTAAACAAGGTAATTTGTATCTCCTGATAAATGCATGAATCTACCACACACCATTGTTTTATAGACTATAGCTATTATAATTCTGGGCAGTGAGTCCCTTCTAGTTCCTATAATAGCTGTAATTACACTTCTACTTTGCTTGAACTACTAATTACGCAGGACAGACAGCAACTTAATTAAGCAGCTGTGCAATTAAATGACGCAAGAAAATTGTTAGTCTCAAAATTTTAATCTATAAGTGTAGGCTGGAAAATAAATTGGACTTTATCCAAATTATTTTATCAAAAAATGTTGATAAACCTTGGGGAGTAAAACAAGCATAATTCCTCCAATGCGATCAGCACAGAAAGTAGCAACAGCAATAGCAAAATTTGTAATGTAAGCTCTCTCCGGCGCTGGGCTGTCTCTACCTATTGTCTCATGTCTGTCTACTGTCCGTCTTCCTTGTATGCCGTCATGTCTTTTGCTACATTCTGTGTACGTTCCCACAATTTTACTCATTGTGCTACTTATGCGTAACTGCCTCATATATTTCTGATTTTGCTTACTGTATTAGTTATGTATTTGTTGGATTGTCCGGCGCTACATAATCTGATAATAATAATAAAACAGGTCTGCAAGAAAAAAATTTTGGACAGCTGTTTTGGTTTAGTTGACTGATTCTTACGTTTTTTGGTACGCTGAATCCAAAAATGACAGCCGTTTTGTCCTGGGACATCAGGTTTTCGAACAAACGGGTGGTCATCGTTTAAAAAAATCTCTTAATGCAAATATTTTATTTACATGAAAAATATTAACTCCTTTGCACAGGTGACGACAAGTTTAACACAACACTCAAGTAGATTGCTTGTGAAATCGTCTTTTTTTTTAAACTCTTAACTTCTTTTTGAGCTTTTCCTCTTTAAGGTGGCTTCCGGAAGATCCCTGTACAACATCCAGCAGTAGTCAGCCATCATCGTAACAGTCCATTTCCCTTGATACCTTCTTTCCATTTCTTTTATATCTCCTCAGTCAGGGTGTGAGTGGTGAAAATGGACTTTTAAGCTTATGGAGCAACCAAGCTTGTGGAACGCTTTTAACATTGTTTCCACCATTTCCTTGTAATTTGGGTCCTTTTGGTTTCCCAAAAAGTTTTTTATGACCACAGTTAAGGCAACCCACGCTTCCAGTGATTTTGTCGGTCTCTACTGTCCCATAAACATAGAAAACAAGGGTATTTGCTGTACCCGGCCTGTTGTCCCAGCAGCATACACAACCCTTTTAAATCCCCACATACCAACCAGTTTTGGTTTTGATAACCCACTTTTTTGAGTACCAACTCCAAGTTCTCATAAGTCTCCTTCAAGTACACCAAATGAGCAACAGGAATGGACGCATAATGGCCACCATTGTGAAGTAAAACTGCTTTTAAGCTTCTTTTGGAAGAGTCAATGAAAAGCTTCCATTCAGAAGAATCATACTGAATGTGGAACTGAGCCATCAACCCCTCTAAATCAGAGCAAAACACCAAATTGCCCTCATAAAAAAGGGAAGACAGAAAGTCGTTTTCCTGCTGTCTGTACCATGCAAAAGATGTACCTTCCATCAACAAATTTTTGCTTTTAAGTCTAGAACCAAGTAATTCAGCAGATTGCTTAGGTAGATCTAGGTCTCTCACCAAATCATTGAGTTCCTCTTGCGAGAAAAGTTTTGGTTCGTCAACATCTGAAGAACTTGATCCATCTTCAGGCTGAGGTACAGTTCCATTCTCGCCAGGCCAATTGACTTCATCCAGGTTTGTAGGAGGGTCGGGCACAGGGACGTCTGGACCATGGGGAATGGGACGAATAGCAGAAGGAAGATTGGGATACGTGATGGTGCACTTCCACTTTGAATTGTACCCCTTCACATCACAGGAACAGAAATAACAATCATTGCTAGCATTCTTTTGCTCGCGCCATATCATAGTAATTCCAAATCGAAAAGCTTTTATCTTGCCTTTTGACCAATTACCAAGATCTTCGATGCACCGCTTACATACTTTATGAGAAGCCCAAACTTTATCTTGGTCACCAAGTTTTAATTTAAAATAAACTAAATAAACTTTCTTAACAAAATCTGTAATATTCAACTGCTGCATTTTCACCATGAACTCTCCACATATGAAACAGAAACTGTCAGGCGAATTTACACACTTTCTTGGAGGCATTGCACTAATTTTGAACCACAGACAATAGCAGGATGACGACTGAAATGAAATACAAGATTGTGGAGGAATCGGAGAACAAGTTAATGCATGAAAGAACATGTCCGGGCAGGCCCTAGCAAGCACACTCAACAATGCAGTAATCACCATCAGGACCAATAAACATGTATTTTCATGTTTGTGGGAGCACTGGCAGTAAAAATAAATTTGTTTTTCCATGTTCATTTGTCTCCCCCAAGTATGATGAATTTGAAATTTAGCGATTTCCAGCTACCTGTTTGACCAAGGCACATTTCGATTGTGAAAAAACCTGACATCCCAGGAAAGAACAGTGGTCATTTTCGAATTCAGCGCACCAAAAAACATAAGAATCAGATAAAATTATTTGTAATCGTTTTAAAGCAGCGTTTGTTTAGGTATTAAATCGGCTATAAATTTAAGTTTGGAATGTGATATTTTATCTCTCAAAAGAAAATTACTAGCATTGCGCTGTCACATGAAATAGTTCATGTCTGAAATGGTGCTGCTGACCAGGGAAATAGAGGCCTCTTTAAATAATACTCTACCGATATTCCCTTGTTGGGAGAGGGAGCCAGGTACCTGGGAAAAGGGCTGGACAATTGGTTGACCGTTTTACTTAGTGTGGATCCACACAGATCATAGTATCCATTTTAATTGTCCTTGTCAGAACTAAAGCTCTTTTATTGTGGCCTTTTTTTATGCAGAGAATGCAAAATAAGGTGAATCCTAATTTTAGCTGTTGACTAATAGATGTAACATTTTAATAATTTTTTTAAATAACTCCCTATAATACTATCTGATATTGCTAGAGTGTATGATATATTTTACTTTGCACATATGTCCCTTCCTTAGGCTACGCACACACTGGCAGTGCTTTTTATTACATATTAAGTAAAAATGCAGGTAGACTGCTTCGCGTTTATGTAGGTGTATGAAGGTCTTTGAAGAAGCTTTTAAATATAACGTCAATCTGAGTCTTTCAAAAGTGTCTGTAAGTAAACCTCAAGTTATCTTGTTTACGCCTACCACATGTGTACACACTTGTTTTAAACTGATTGACCACATATCATTGCCTTTCCAGTGTGTTCTCATTGATGTGAATGTAAGTGTTCGACAGTTAAACACATGTAAAAATGCTAATATGTATTATCTCATTTGGTACAGCCATTTTTTTTTATTTTCCCATTTATTTACCTGGGCTTAACTTGCATTAAATATGCTTCTAAAATATAGCATTTTAATGCGAGTGTGCATGTGCCCTTACACTATTGAAACCTTATCATACCGTAGCATACCCTGTCTCCCCATTGTAAGATTAGATATTTTCTCTAAGAGCAGTTCCTCATATCCTGATATATTTTTACATATTCCACAACCACTGTTTTTTGTTGAGTGCATGCAAATAAACAGATAATAATTTGATATTTGAGGCACATGCTAGTAAGTCAAATGTATCCTCATTAGAAACTCTGTAAGGATAATAAGAGTGAGCAAGAGCATTGTTAAGGCACACTAACGCTGGGTACACACTACGGGTATGATTCATTAAGGAAAGTAAAGCAAAAAAAATGAGTAACTTTGAACCTTAGCAAAACCATGTTGCAGTACAAGGGGTTCATATTAGTTTATTAGTTTGCACATAAGGAAAATACTGGCTGATTTTTCATGTAGGATGCAAATACTTGATAGCTTTATTTTTACACTGACATTAAAAGTTGATCTAGGACATGCTCTACCCCAATTATAAATCTGTCCTCACATTTTAAATTTACCTCCCCCTCCAATACAACATGGTTTTGCCAAGGTTCAAAGTTACTATTTTTTTTTTTTACTTAATAATCAGGCCCTACAAAATTCAACCAATTATCATGCCAGTCACACAATAAACGCCTGATATCTCGTTTGCCTGATGACTTTTGCAGTCATGTTTTATCGTACCAAGGCACATTGTATTGTTTAATTTCTGTAGTATGTACACAGCTTAACATCTGTCGCTATACTAATACAGGCATGTAACAAATAGACTCCGTCTCCATGATGCGCACCTTCAACCCTCCCTTTCGTCTGGTTATAGTTAAAGGGATAAGCAACATTGGAGCACTGGTAAGGGTGAGTTCTCCTGAACTGTGTGGATCCCCACAGTGCTGATAGTTATAAAGAAGGGGGATGTTGTCTAAAGCAAAACACATTTTTGCTGAAATTTATTATCTTTTTAAAGCGATTTAATTTAGGTAAAATGATTGGCTTTTAGGGGCCACTATTAGATGCATCGTTGGCTTCTTGAATTAGTCTGGAGCTTTAGGGTAGGTACACACTGGAGGTTTTTCAGCTGATTATTGGGCCAATCACCCGATAAACGACCGCTCAGACACATATCGCGTTAGCGTGTATACTTACACGATGACCAACAGTCGTTCCACAGTACTAATCGTCATTTCATTTGGCTGGTCGTACTGATTGATAATCTCGTTCCAATCACCTTCAGATCATGCAGTGTGTATGCACTCGCAATCACAATCTCCATAGAGTTTACAGAGTCATGGTCTTTTCAGCCGATACCGGCAGTGGACATGTCCCGGTGAATAACTGTAGAGCGTGCTGTAGATGGAATAATTTGTTGGTTTGTTCTGATACTGAATATTTTGTTTCAGAGTCACAGAAGCTAACAAAATTTGTTATGACATGTGGATAGCTATAACAAGGCAGCTAATCAGTGTGACAGGAATGAATGAATGAATGCATATTGTGCTGTCATTCTCTAAACGATTATAGGACCAGATGAAGAACACAGATCTGAAGGTAAATTGTGTGTAGTGTGCATGAATCGCCCCAGCGGTCAGACCTTCAGTCGTAGGTACAGGTCGTTGTAGATAACAGATTGATCGGAAAATTCTCCAGTGTGTACCTAGCCTTAGTAAAGCAAATTATGTGTGGTAGACACAATAGGGTATACTGACCGCTAATCAGCAAAACACGGCAATTAGCCGCATGTGACAGGGTGAAAGGTTTCAGATTAGTTGGAGGTGAGAAGGAGCTTGTATCATGTGGTATGTTTGACACATACTTAAAACCGAACAACAGCATTAGCAAGATTATGCTTTATGTTTTAAGCTGCTTGTGCAGATTTGTTAAAACGTCTTTGACAAGTGCTCGATCTAGTGATCACTCCTGAGGTTGATCACATTTTATTTATTTTATTCATTAAGTTTTTATTGATTTTTATCTGTTTATTAGAGGTACAGAAAGCAAAAAGAGGAGATATAGCAGAGAACAAACAGACAGAATAAATTTCCCCCATACACAATATTGTTAAATACATAGGGCCTGAGTCATTAAGGCAAAAAAGGAGTAAATGTTCTCTGGGACAAACCATGTTACAATGCAAGGGGTGTAAATTAGTTTACTATTTTGCACATAAGTTAAATGCTGGTTGTTTTTTCATGTAGCACACATACTTAATAGCTTTATTATTACACTGAAATATAAAGTTGATTTAGGACATGTCCTACCCCAACTATAAATCTGTCCCTACATTTTAAATTTTCTTCCCCCTCCAATGCAACTTGGTTTTGCCCAGGTGCAAATGTTACTCCTTTTTTATGCTTTGCTCTCCTTAATGACTCAGGCCCATAGAGTGCAGCTACAATGTAAATCTCAAACTTGTAGGTGTAAGGAATAAGATGCATCAGAGACTGATAGGTGTTAAGACCAATAATAGAGATGGTGAATGCAGAGGGAAGCAATTTGACCATGGTCTGTCTGGTATTCGACGTCTAGTTCCAAACTGCAGACGTGCCACTTAACCAGGGGGTGGAGGCAGACGTTGCCTTTGCAGTCGATTTAGTCTCCATTTCACTGTTTTAATTAACTTTATATAAGTATATTTAGTTTGCAAGTTAATATTATTACAATCTTCAAACCGTATTTTGTCTTTTTTGTTTTTATAAATAACGCAAAAACTTTGTTCAACATACACCCACAAACCTTTTTAGATATGGAACAAAACTTAACAGTCAAATAAGGGGGTTTGTGGAAATACCTTGTCCAGGAATGTGTTGCTAAGTGTATTGCTTATGTGTATATGTTTTAGTAAGGTTTCTTTGCTCACATGGTTATAGCTATTAGCTTACAATTTAGCTGTTGTGTGGGTAGAAGCAAGTATAACAATTAAATAGTTACCATACTTGGCTGCATTTTGGACCTTCCCTCCAAGGGACAAGTGTGGGAGGTGTTACAGTGTGATGTGCATGATTCTGGCCCTGCCCCGGCTGCTCAATGACGCAGATCACACCATAGCGCTGCATAGTGCATGTCCTGTGTTTGATGCAAACACAGAGGCAAAGCCAGTGATGTTACAGTAACTCAATTGTCTTTGTACCTTTTTTGTACCAGTTCCCATTAGTGCACTGCCATATACATGTTTGGAGAGATTCAGCTGGTTATAAGGAGCGAGGAGGGAATACTTTAGTGTTTGCCTGTTATACAGAGCTGTAGTGGAAGGTCAGGGTAACTATTTATTTTACCTTCATTGTTCCTGTCAGCATTTAGTAGTCCTTGTAGTTGATAAGCACTGATCTAGAACTGGCACAGCAACAACACTAATAAAATATGCATTATTAAGGGAAGTCAATTGAATTTAGGCTAGAAGTCCACATGAATTACATTATTATTATTTTTATTATTATTATTAATTTTTATTTATAAGGCGCCACAAGGCGTCCGCAGCGCCGTACAGAGACAAACAAATTACAATACAATGGGAGACAGCACAGTACAGTAAACAGTAAGCACAGCAACTCAGTAAGCTCAATGCACAGCTAGAGAGGGCGGGAAAGGGGGAGGGAGGATCCGCAATCGACGGGGCCCAAGAAGGAGGGCGCGGAAGACAGGGAGACCCCCACGGGGGAGGAGGGAGCGAGAGTGGACGTGGGGTGGAGGACCCTCGAGGAGGAGGGCTAAGTAGCTGAAGAGCAGAGTTAGAAGTGGTGGAAACAGGAGGAGAGATGGCCCTGCTCAGAGGAGCGTACAATCTAAGGGATTGTAGGTTCATTATCACACCATTCATGCAGTTGCCCACATTTTCCAGGGACACTTTGGGGCTGAGCTAATGCATCCATGCAGGGTACATGCAATATGACCTCAGTGAACATTCAAGCACTACAATCCCCATCATGTCATGATTACTTAGTGTGATAATACTTTTTGCATTTTAAATGGACCTATTCCATAAATAGTAACTTGGAATTGTCCCTGTTAGGGACCATTGGCAACTATGCATTTAGTTTGATTTTTCTTTTATTCAAATATTTAATAGATATTTAAAAAAGGCAGTTACTAGTGCAAAGCCAATCGATCACTCTGAGGTAGATCACTTTTTAAATAAAATTCAACTTAAGTTTACTTAGTTTTGCTATTAATGCAGTAAGCCATTAAGCAATGATTGCAATGTCACCAAATCTTATCCTTAATGTTAATATAAAAGAGCTACCGAGTACAGCAGAATCCTTAACCTGTGGATCAGGAGCCAAAAGATGGGTAATTAATCCATTTTTATTGAGTCCCTATGAGCCTCTCTTTGCAAGCTTATTGTGTATTCCAGATAATGTACTAATTATGTACCCATCTCCAATATACTATTTATTATATTATAAAGCAATATTTATCTATTAAAATGAGGTACATTTTAAGATGAGCCGTAGTCTGCATAATCTGGAACATAAAAGGTTAGGAACTTCTGGATTAAGGGAGTGATGTGGGCTTCCCCAAATCATGTGTGTGGGTAGGGGAGAAAGGGATTATTTGACAATTAAACTGAAGCACCATGTCCGGTATTGCTTAGTCACAATTTAAAGTTTCCATTGTTATGTGTATTATTGTGTTTTATAGATTGTAAAATATGTCTATCATTCAGATAGGATCTGACAAATGTCTGTCTGTCTACTTTAACAATACAACCTTCACAGTCCTTGTTTTCTAATGATCTTTATTTATATGCAGAGCGCTCATCTGGCAATGATCGACACTCTGATGATGGCATACACTGTGGAGATGGTCAGCATTGAAAAAGTCATTGCGTGTGTCCACAAATACTCACCATTCTTCCAGACTGCTGACCTACCTTACGACATTGAGGATGCCGTCATGTACTGGATTAATAAGGTGGGATATCTGCAGAGCAATTCATTGAGTTTACGATATGTAATCAATTAGAAATTGGTGGTTTCCTTTTTGTTTTATTTGTTTATGTGTATTAGAACTGGTAGTACTGCAGCACTATTTTATTTCACTTGTCAGGTTTAATCACTTTCATTGTACTATTGTCACTGTCCATTAATCGCATACACACACACAGAGGAACCTGCAGCAGCTGTGAATGTTATCAACACCTGTTTGAAACTAAAATTTTATAAATAACTTCTTTTTTTTTAAATTGTTTTTTGTTTACTAATGTTAAAAATGCACATAATAAATGCACACCTTTTCAGAGTAGCCTGGGCACATACACAAGCATTAAAACAAATGACCACGGAGTACACGTGTATTGCTTGTATCACCCCCAACTGTCACTGGTACAAGCAGATGCCAAGAGAACTTCCACAGTTCCCAAAGACTCACAACAAACAAAATATCAAAGGATGCACACAAGCACTGAACGACAAAGTCTCCCATAGATGTATGTTATTCCAGGATGGCCACTTAATCAGGTATTATAGATGGGCCCTCAGGAATTTTCCAAGATTTGGGCAAACTTGGTTACTCAGGTACAGGCAGATTCTCAAGAGAAAGATGTCCGGAGCAACTATGGATGATCCACTGAGATTCATTGTGATAGTTGTGCGTCATAAAAATGTAAAATATAGAACGCATTTAGAAACAGAACAATCTCGTTAGATCACATAGCCAACAGCCTATTTCAGTCTAGGTCACGCCAGTGCCGGTTTTACAAATCCTAAAACTTGCAGAGAGCTTCTCAATCTTTCTCTTCAATATTTTGTGTTGGTTGTATTATGTGGGTTGCAACCTTATAACAATCATATTTTCATATCAGAACAGTGTGACAAGCACATTAGGTACATTTTCTGTGTGGTGACTCGTGCACTTTGTGTGTTTTATTAGAAAGAAAAGCTGTATTGCGTTCACATACCAAGCACACGTGGTTTTTTCTACTCGTATACACTGTACGATTCAAGGCTAGTGCACACACAATGTGTGATTGTGTTCATCACTTACAAGCATGAATAGGTAGAAGAAGTGTAAAAGACGGCTCATTCTCTTGAATAATACAAATACAGCACTGGAGAAGGCAACATTTACTTCGTTAAGAATTCAGCAGAGCTGTATATGTACGTGTCATTTGCAGCCTGCACTGAATGTGCTAGTTCAAACACTTTGAAAAGAGTGGATAAAACACTTTCTAGCAAACTTCAGTGACTGTTGTGCCCCCTCTTCTAACACCCAAGTACTAGACCAAGATGTGATCAACTCATACTTGCCAACTCTCCCAGAATGTCCGGGAGACTCCCGATATCCGGGTAGGACTGCTAGGAGAGCAGGCAAGTATCCCACATACCGCAATTTACTTGCCAAAATGCCGCGATTCGCAGTAAATCGTGGCATTTTGCCGCATCCCCGCGACAAACCGGCGGTTTTGTCTCTGGGATGGGGCCAAAATGACGCGATTGACCGCACCCCGCCGATTGCCGTCTTCTAACCACAGCCCCCTGCCCGGGATCTCCCTGAATTCACTATTCAAAGGTTGGCAATTATGGATCATCAACTAGTACTCAGACATGGTGCAGACTAAAAAGTGTCTACAAAAGAAATTTTCCAACATTAAGGAAGCAGTTCTCTTTAATTATGTTTAACAGCTGCAAGGGCCTTGACAATATCCTAGTTACTTTGTGTTAACTGATTTTTTTTTTTTGATTTTTTTTTTTTCTTGGCAGAAGTGCACTTTTCATGTGCATCTTAACAGTATATAAACTATTTTCACCCCTTTCTAATTGATTTTTGTCTGCTGTGTTTTGTCAGATTATAAACCACATATTAGTTATTCCTGTAAAGTGTTTTATTTTATGTGAAATTTAGGTAAGTATGCATAACTGAGACTGCCATCTTGGTTTGAATGAGTGCCATCGATCAGTAAACCAATTCTAAGAAAACTTTTATTTAAATTTTTTATAAATTGGTAATTGGCGTTTGTATTTCTTTGTACTTGAGCATCTTCGTTTGATTGGTTTGGTTACCGCCCCTGTTGGATAATCTTATGATATAAAAGGGTCATGCAGTGTCCTGGTTAAGCACTCATGTCTGGATATTTCAGGTAAATGGACACCTGAAGGAAATTCTTGAGCAAGAGCAACGACTGAAAGAGCAGCAGAATGTGGACACAAACACTACACAGAAGGTATGCAACAAAAGCTATAAAGGAATATGTGTAATAGTGTGAAAAATAAAGAGAAACTATACATATATTTCAGCATATGTTTTCTCTCACAACCCTCTACTCAGAATTTGTTGTTGCTGCTTGAAGATTATAGTAAATCCAGTTACCGCTACAAATAATCAGGCCATTTACAGGAGCCGTCACATTTGGAGACCACATTTTACATGGCAGCTTTTTTGATTAGGCATTTAGAGCATGACACAAGCAATTGGCGGAATAGAATATCACCACACTTGCAGGCTATTTCGCCATACTTGGGACTTGTGCAGTAAGTGTTTCTGCTTAGCATGGGAAATGTTATACAGCCATACTGAAATAGTGAGAAGGGTTAGCGGGGGTTGTGAGCAGCTTTACTGCAGGAGTAGTTCATTTTGAGAATACTATTTATATGGCTGCCCTTTGGGTCAAGTGCTTTAACTCCTAGGCATTCTAGGCGAGTTCAAACATATGCTCAGGGAAATTGGTAAACGCTTGAAAACTTATGTGTGCTTTAGATGAATCTTACATGCACTGTGATTACGCCAATAAAGTCTACTGTAGTGTGATAACACATGACAAAAAGGTAATGCAGTGTTCTAATATTTAAAGTGCGGCATTAAAATGTAACGGTGGGAACAAGCTCGTTAGAAATGCAGTTTTCCGGTGTTGGCATCTGAAAAGTGCAGTAACTGAATGCCAGTGTAAAGCATAGACTCGGATGATGTTTCCAGATGTGACTGCTCCTGCAGAATATCTACGGGTTTGCATTGTTCAATGAGGTCCTCTCTAAAAATAGTGCATGTCACAGACCTACAATATGTAAAATCTGACAATTTTATATAGTTGGGTCTTTTGTAAATACTGTATGTTGCTTAATCACTAATACAATGCTAATGCAAAATACGTTACTAACAAAATGCTAATGCAAACACCCTAAGCAAATAGATAGAGAATACTTGTATCTGCTTTATTTATCAATTAAACCTAAGTGCTGATTAGTTGTAACCCACAGCAACTAATTTGCACTTTGTTAGTAAATAGCCCTTATAGCCTGGAAAAATCCTCTCGATACAATGATGGGCTGCGGAAAAACACGCGCTTATTTACGGATTCATTCAGTTTCATATAGACATACTAGAGCTGTATTTGTGATTGTTGCACCTTTTACAGGAATGACACTGAGCTACCTCCAAACAACACAAGCAGGTGCATGCAGTCTGTGCCTTCCTGATTGGACCATGCTGTTACACTAAAGTAAATAAGTGTTAATTCTACTTAATTCTGCTTGTCTCACAGCAGCTTCTCATATTTGCGACCCAGCAAATATGGGACAAGAAATATTTTATTTCCTGTAGCAGCAGTTTGGTTATAAGTTTAATCTAACTCCAAACTGTCTTCCCCCTTTTCATGCATATGTCCAATGAAAAGCACAGTAGAGTTGTCAAATCAAATCTTAACGCAAGTTAGACACTGAAACGAATACAATCATTTGCAGCGCTGGTTGTTTGTATTTCAGTTTGATCAATTTTCTCATATTATTACTGTGGGAAGCAATTAAAAAATGTTAGTGCTTTCTTTTGGTGCTGTTTTCACATGCTACTTTTGCAAAGCCCTAGTATTGTTTACTTTGTAAGGCAGAGATGGACAAAACAATGTAGAATTCAGGAGCCAGTCCGTGATACCGAGAAACAAACAGGATTTTTTTAAGCGCCAGGGAACATGTACTGCTGTGCATCCTTTGACATTGATAATAATAACTCCCAAATGCTAGCACCAGCAGTAATTGTTTAAGAGCATTAACTACCTGGCTTCTGAAATTTGTCCAGCCCTGTTGTAAAGCTATGGCTGCTTCATAAAGCTAATCTGATTCACTCTTTCTCTGTTTTGCTTTTTTTTTCTTTCCCCTCTGCTTTCTCTGTAATTACCGTTGTTCCCTATGAAGTCTTCCTCCAAATGGTTTTGGAAACTGGTCCCTGTAAGTGCTGCTCATCTTCTAATCTGTAGTGTGTTGGTTTATAGTGGCTTGCTATCCATATCCTGCTGTCTTCTCACATATACACCCTTTGTACAGCATCACTTTATGTGCAGTAGTTATTCCTTTAGCATTACCATGCAACGTGCATTGCTGGTGCAGGGTAAGGGGCAAGTAATGGGTCTGTTAACTACTTCCATCCTTGTAAATCATAGGGATATATTTTGTAAACTGCAGGTTTGAAAAAGTGGAGCCTGTAGCAACCAGATTCTAGCTGTCCTTTTATGAGTTCTCTGTACAGCGCTGCAAAATTAGTGGCGCTATATAAATAGATGATGATGATTGTAGTAGAATGTACTAAGTAAATGATAACTAGGAGGCGATTCAATTCCCCCCAGAGTATCGCCCCGCTAAACCTATTACCGTTTTATTACGCTAAATTTAATCTGAGAGCTGCGAACAAAAAGCCGATGTTGAAACTACCGTAACAATGGTATTTAAGCGCACTATAACCGTAATAACGGTAATAGTGCGTAGGCCACGTTACTTTCTACAGTAGCTCTGTCAATTGAATTCCCCCTTAGAATCTGTTTGGTTGCTATAGGCAACATCTAGAATTTTTCTAACTTGCAGTTCAGTAAATATACCCCATGGTGTTTTTATGTTTTTTTTCTTTTATGTATATGTTAAACAGAATAAAAGGTGTGTGTGTGTGTGTGTGTATATATATATGTGTATGTGTGTGTGTATATATATGTGTATGTGTGTGTGTGTATATATATATATATATATATATATATATATATATATATATATATATATATATATATATATATATATATATATATATAATGTGTGTGTGTGTGTGGACATGCTACATATATATTTGTTTGGAATAAAACATTTTTCCTAGGTGATTTAAAACTTTTTCTCAACATTAAATTCTTAGCAGATTTATTTTTCCATTAGGTTCCTAGTGTGTTGAAAGATCTAATTGACCTAATCAGGAGCTTAGAGCAGTGTATACAGTTGTATGTGGCTTACATTACATAATGTGCATAGTATAGTCTCAACTGCCTAATCTGTAGCCCACTTTGGGCACCTCTCTCACAGTCTCCTCTTCTCTCCCTTTACAGGCCCGATACAGAAAGGAACAGAATCTATATAAACAGCTGCCATATATACCACTTATGGAGAACCTCTTAAAGGATGGCACTGATGGATGTGCAATAGCTTCCCTTATTCACTTTTACTGCCCAGATGTGGTCAGATTGGAAGGTAAAAACATTGTGATTGACATTATCATAAGCCTACAAAGAAATTGTCAACCACAAAAAAAACATTTTTTTTTGCAGCCTGGCACACACTCTGTGTTGTGTATACACATATACATACACAAAATATATATACCATCTCTGGGTAACATTCACTGATTCATGTGTACATTCCTTATCTCTCTGCAAGCTACAGTATGCAATTTCCAGTAATTTGTTTGAGAAGCTTCTTAATGTACACGATAAACTAAAGGATCTTTAGCATACTACTCATTAAAATGTACACACAGGTGGTACCCATAGTTCGAGTCACCCACAGGGTGACTCGAACTTTCGGCATCCACATATCTCTTGGATCGAACTGTACACGCGTATGACCAAATTTGGGCACGGTTTTCGACCAGACCTGATTGACATCTGAATGGTTTTGTCCAGATGTTAAATGATATTAGCAATTTTTGATTTTTATAGCCCATGAAAGCTACAGTTATTGTCAATCGGGTCTAAAATGTCCTACTTGACCAGAAATAAAAATCTGCATGTGCAGTCACTTTTAGGTAAGACAGTTGTACATATGGCCTGTGAATGGAGGTGGAAAGAGTGTCCTTGGGAATATTTGAAAAATGATTTTAAATTATAATTTGGGCACATGTGGTTTATTGCAAAAAAAAGTTTATATGTGTTTTTCTTCAATTATCTGATATTCACGAGCAGGCTGATGGGCCAAAAAACAGTAGTCTGCTTGTCCGCTCCATTTATGGGGAATAGTTAGTTGGTGAACTGCTGCAGAATGTTCCCAGTTGGTAAAGCTGCTTTCCTTGGAAGTACAGAGAGCAATCAAGTTCTCAGTTCTCCAAATGGAAAGCATGCTTGCACATATCTATCATCATCATCATCATCATTATTTATTTATATAGCGGCACTAATTCCGCAGCGCTGTACAGATAACTCACTCACATCAGTCCCTGCCCCATTGGGGCTTACAGTCTAAATTCCCTAACACGCACACACACAGACAGAGACAGACACACACACACTAGGGTCAATTTGTTAGCAGCCAATTAACCTACCAGTATGTTTTTGGCGTGTGGGAGGAAACCGGAGCACCCGGAGGAAACCCACGCAAACACGGGGAGAACATACAAACTTCACACAGATAAGGCAGAAGTGCTAACCACTACGCCACCGCTGCACCCTTATTGAAAATAAAAAAAGAATAAGCCGGTGGGTATAATGTTTGGGGCTCAGTTATATATAATAATCTGGAAACCGTCTGATATAAATTATTGCACACTTGTGAATATACACTTTTGGGTAGCATGTGTTTGGCAGTTGGACTTTAATATAGTAGGCTTTATAGTGCCTAACAGGATGGTCACATTTGAGTACACTAAATTGGCAGTGGAAGGTGCAATATTTTGGGCACTGATGGGAACAATGTATTGGGCATCACTATAATATGCCAGGCACTATTGAATATAATAGGCTGTTAATGAGTGAGTACAGTATGATAGAAAGTGGGGAATATAATATGTTAGGCTCCACTGTTAAATATAATATACTAAACGCTGCTTGATGGAGATTGTTGGACAGTGCTGGGTTTAATATTTAGGAATTGTAAAATAGTGTTGTCCAGTGGTGGACAGTCCCTATAATGAAATGTTTTGGAAAGAAGACACTCAAGAAACATAACGGCAGCTTCTTAATGACAACCTGCCGTAATGGTTTGTAACATTTTAAACATTTTTTTTACTTTCTATTTTTTTGTTATGTTACATCTTATTTATTGTATTATTATTTTCTTTGTTAGATATCTGCTTCAAAGAATCGATGTCCCTGGCTGACAGTCTTTATAACCTCCAGTTAATTCAGGAATTCTGCCAGGAGTATCTGAATGGATGCTGCCATTTTAGCTTGGAAGATATGTTGTATGCGTCATCCTCAATCAAGGTCAGTATACATTGGACTTAACCAGAACTTTAGCTAATCTCCCTTATTTATCAGAATTTTACCTGGTATGTCTACTGTTAAATATAAATGAACAAAGGTAACTTTATGTTTAATAAAAATTATGCATCTGTTAAATATCTATTTAATTGCATACCAGACATGGGCAACCACTGAACTTGTTTAGTGTTTGCCAGCTCCAGTCCTCAAGGACCACAAATTGCTCATGGTTTGTGTATTTCTGCCTGATAGAACAGTGGATAGAATGACTTCCTTAGCCAAATAGATTGACTCACCTGTGTATGTTTAAAGAAATCCTCTAAACATGACCTGTTGGAGGCATGTGACGACCAGGTTTGAGAAACATTGGTTTTCTTTCTGTCCTGTAGGACAGACGTTAGTAGGAGATGAACTTTCAAAACCGGAAGTGGAAAAGTTTTTTGTAATACTTTTTTAGTTTCTCCGCTAGTAAGCGTGGTGTCAGTGTCTCGCTGGCTAGAAACATTCAGGGCCTCATTTAAAGTTAAGCATAAACCTAGGTACAGGGTGCAATGTTGTACCTCGCCAAAACCATGTTATGCTGCAGGAGGGGCAAATTTAAACGTTGAGTATAGAATTAGAGTTGGGAAGAGGGTGCATCCTAGCTACACTCTAAATTGCAATCTTGAAATAGAACTGTCCAGTGTTTGTGTGCTACATACAAAATCAGCCAGGATTTTTTCTGCATGCATAAAACATTGTGTTTGCACCACTTGCATTGCAACTTGGTTTGTTTAGGTGCAAATTTGCTCCCTACTCAAACTGAGGCCCTCAGTCCCTAGAAAAGGCTAGCTAACACTAAGTCACTGCTGAAGTGACAGGTGGGAATGAAGGGGTAGTGAATGAGAGCCCAGAGAATCTTGTACAGTGACTTCAGAGTTTAATTATTCCTGTGGCAGGGACATTACCCCTTCACTTCATCAAGCCACCACTGGAGCAGTTAAGCACTTTGAATGCTTATGCTTTTCTAACTGTAAAAGTGCAAGTAGTGCCCATGTGACACCATCTCAGAACACCCTGCACAGAATAAAGGTATAAAGTATACAGGGGTTCATAACTTTGCTGATTACCTACACATATATATGAAATTGACATGTGTCTTATAGTGAAGACTTTCATGAGTAGAACAACGTTCACAATTTCTGTGTCCGTTAAATAGAATAACTTTTGTGGGAATTTTAAATTGTTTAGGTCAAATAGAGATTTCTTTTAGTAACATAGTGTAATAAATGCCTAAATTGTACCTTGGTTTTAAAAGGACAAGTGAACACAAATGCTGTCCTTTTTATTGTTTGTGCATATACTGATTTTGTTTTTTTTACATTATTTTTTATTTGACTTGTTTGTGTATTTGTGTGTGTGTGTGTAATGTATATTTTAAAGAGCATATTTTACCAGTGACTTATGTCACTGATACCTAAGCTCATGTACCAGCATGTTAGCAGCCGGTGGAACATTAAAGGACTGTAAGGGAGTCTGAGGCATATTACACTCGGGGTTCTCCCTCTGGGGGGTCACCTGTGGTAACGTTATCAGGACTTCTCGTCAAATACATAAATCTGCCGGCTGTACATAATAGTGTTTATCACGATAGCACTGTGTTTGCAGATCTAAAATCTGGGAACTATTTGAATTTGCTCCCAGCTAGAAGAACAGGGACAGCCCAGATCCAGTGCAGGAATCGGACAGAGGAGTATCCATTCCTAAATGGCACAAGACAAGGATCTACATCTTGGTGTGCATAAACCCAGCTCAACAGGACATAACTTACCACTCTCATCGTAGGAGCAAATCAATCTGTGAGGTTTATTTACTAACACTGTGCAAATGTGCAGTAACAATGGAAACCAATCAGACATTTGCTTTCATTAGGATTTATTTACAAACATGTATTTAGGATCGAAATATGCAGAAAACCTTAACGACCAATTAAACGTTTAATTTGCACTAGACTGATAAAGGCTAATCACTGATTGGTTGCTATGGTTCAGTGCATATTTTGAACCTAATTGCAGTGTTGGTAGATGAACCGTATCCTAGTTTGCACTGGATTCTTTGCTCTGTATATTTGTACTTTATTAGTAAGCTTTAATAAGTGCCTTAATGTACATTGTTGATTTTACTAACACATATTGGGCACTCTTTAGCTTCTGCTCATTGCTTGGATATCCTACAACCCATTGCTTTAACTTTTGTTTTAAGTCTGATTCATTTATTTTGGCAGGCCAATTACTTAGTATTCATGGCTGAACTTTTCTGGTGGTTTGAAGTGGTGAAACCCTCGTTTGTACAGCCGAGAGTGGTGGATCTGCAAGGTAATGTTTCACTGCATATATTTATTTAATATTCAGTGTTTAATACAAAGCCAATGAAGACAAATATTGAATGGATGCTCAGTGGTTGTTTTTAAAGCGCTCCCATTAAATCCTCCTGTGTCTTGCATTAGGAAGGGTGTGCAAGTATACTGTGTATGACTCACTAGTTGATGATCTTATTTTAAAGGATAGTTCCAAGGGCTTAACTCCAATCTGTGCAGAAGATGTGACATTTATGAGACCCATATTATTTGCTGCCCCACCATATGTTCCCTGTGCTGACATAATTACGGCCGCTCTTTCATGTTCTGTACTACTCGCTGTAATGTCATAAGACCGCATCCCTCAAACATCCCTTGACAAATATAGCATCAGTGTTTCCTTACATAAAACAGGACTTATATTCTAAAATGGATATTTTAAATTGCACAAAACAAAAAATGAATTAGTTAGGTGTAACTTTTTTTTTTTTCTTTTTGCTTTTAGATCCATTGAAGAATACTTCAAAATCTTCACGTTTTAACAGGAGACATACGTTGGGAAGTTCATCGAATGCTAGGTACACAGATCGTACTCGCTGGATTGAATAGCAAATGCAAATTTTATAACAGTATACTGACCAGTTAAATGGAAGCTTTATTAGTAGTTATAAAGTGCATCTTGGTCATACTATATCTGGTAAATTACAGGCATACCCAAATAACACTGCACCACCTCTTTATTTCCACCATAGTAATCCCCAGCGTCTCCTCTTCATAGCCGGTAATAGGGATCCCCAGCGTCTCCTCTTCATAGCCGGTAATAGGGATCCCCAGCGTCTCCTCTTCTCCTCTTCATAGCCGGTAATAGGGATCCCCAGCGTCTCCTCTTCTCCTCTTCATAGCCGGTAATAGGGATCCCCAGCGTCTCCTCTTCATAGCCGGTAATAGGGATCCCCAGCGTCTCCTCTTCATAGCCGGTAATAGGGATCCCCAGCGTCTCCTCTTCATAGCCGGTAATAGGGATCCACATCCATCCCTCCTAAAATGTTGTGTTCTAGTCTTGGACATATAGTACCCTTCTAACTCTATCTGTTATCCTAGAACCTGCTAATTTTTCACTTTGTTAATAAGGGGTCTGCACGCACACAAAACAAACACTGCTGACATTTGAGTTTCTTTAATGAGGGTAATAATACCCCAAACTGCAAACCCATAATTTTGTATTGTACTAAAGAATCAGAGTACACATATGTCAAAAGCATCCTACAGAATTCTTGAGAATGTTGTTCTTTCCTTGATTCCCATACAAGAACACCCTGGTCTTTCATAGCACAATGCTCCAAGTTTCTTTTAAACAACGTGCACCCTCCAGTCCTTTCTCCTGCTAAATTCTCCCATTGAACACACACTAACATTTTTACATAAACAAATGTTGCCTCATCTTTTATTACTGCAAAATTTACACAAGAAATTTAGCTTTTTGCTCTGAAACAAGTAAATTAATTTATTGTAAATTGTCATCTTGCAGGAACTCACAAGATATGTCGTCATCTCCTGGCCAAGGTAAGTGTTCAACCTGATTTCTGGACAGTGATAACGGATCGGCATACCCAGAGGTAATGGGGTCTATCCCAGGGTGCTGCCGATGAAAGTGCCGTCTGTTACTTTAGAAGATTGCTCATTACACTTAGCTAGGTGCAGGTCTATGGAATTGGGATTCAGGCTACTGCAGTTTGAGTAGAATATTATGCTTAGTCAAGTAGTCTGAGTGAACTTGCAACAATTTATTTAGTTGTAAATGTTACACACTGCAAAATTATGAATGATAATAAAACAGAATAATCTTACTGGCCTCAGCAGGCACACATATGTGGTGTTAATACATGGAGAGAGCCCATATCGGTCTCTTTGGTATTTCTGACTGCTCATCTAAAAGTTAGTTTTTCGCATCCCCTATCCTGCTGCCAAGGCAATGGTTCAACCTGGACGTGAGCCTGCTTATGGTGGGTCCATGCCAGTGTAAAAATCTGCAGACTGGCACTACTTGCATTTTTCCCTTGATTATAATGGGAACCATAATCCCCAACTAGCGCCATATCCAAACATACCTTGACATCCCCACTCTGGGACTTTTATTCCCCCTATATTCCCTTACTTTTACCTGCTGGGTATTGGTATCCTGGACCCCAGGGCAGTTTTCATTTTTATTGAAACATGCTGCTGTGTTATATATCATGAAAGCCCATAAAAAGGTTTCAAATGAAACCTTGCCCAACTCTCTAGATCAATTAGGTGAGCTACAAATGCAATTTCCAAAAATGTTTAAAAGCAAATTTTTTTGTTAGAAAATTGCAGCTTTAAATGCATATAACTTCAAAACCTATGTACGGTACATATATGCCTAAGATTGGGGGGGGGGGGGGGGGAAGGGTTTCTTTACACCCATGGCAGCATTTATTATATCAAATTTCTTTACAATCTGAAACGGTCAGTTTGAAACCCTGTGTTGTTTTGATGTGGAATGGCCTTAAAGGGAGATTAAGCAAAAAAATATTTGTCATGTTGGAAATGTTTATTTAAGGGCACCTGAAAGCAGATGTAACCATGATTCTGACATTGACTTTTCAGCTGTTATTCGAAGATCATCTTCTATGTCATATGTAGATGGACAAGTTGGGACTTGGCCGAAAGAGAAAAGGTAAGAAATTGAAGCAAGCCAAATTGGAAATATGTGTTAAACAGGTTTCATATATTCATTACTGGTCAGTTTATTGTAGGTCACTTATCGGAGATACATGTGTATATTAAACATCTCTCCTATGTCAATTATTGCTCGTATATATTTTAAAGTGCGTCCACTGAGAACACCACAAAGCAATCTCCTAACCATAACATTACACTATTTATCGGAGCAGTTGTACAATATAAGGAATGAATGGCAACCACAATTAATATGGTGTGATTCTAGAATTATGCGTGCAAACCACAATAGGATGATATATAAACCGTTCTATGAGTAAGGGTAAAATATTTACAGCCATACATTATGTAAAATAAACACACGTATAATATATACATATGTATTTTGTTGCATAAGCTTGTGTGTGGAGTAACCTTATACCTAATGGTGATATTACTCTCTGTTCATATATTCTCTTCTTGGGCTTTGGATAAAATGTCCCTGAACAGTGCTAGATATGTCAGATTAGCCACAGGACAACTTGTAGGCATCCATTAACTCAGTTATTGTAGACCACAAAACACACTCTCTCTCCTCACCGTTGCAATCGAGAATTGTATTATGTTTCTCTTTCCTTACATCATCTTTTTCAAGGATGATTTGATAGTTATTAGCTAAAAGCAGAGACACATTGTTTACAAACTGTAAAGACTATTATTATGACAAGTGTGCCTGTACTTTTTGTTGTAAGAAGTTTTACAGGACAGCTAACTAAACCCCAACATTGTAAAGAGGATGTATCAGGAGGATATTTAATATTTTTAATCAAATATATACTGTTAGGAATTGTTGTGCCTAAATATATAATGTCCTGTAAATGACATGCGCCATATGCTAATGCCTGAGCTGTGTACCATGTGTTTGGCCTTTCACCTCCATATCTGCAATCCTGGATCTCTGGATATGTGAGGATGGTATCCGACTCAGGAGAGAGAGAGAGCACTTCCCATCATGTCTATGAAGTGATTAGTATATGAAAGTTGTATTGGGCAGAGATTGTTTTTCTCTAGTGCTGAAACCGCATGTAGACTCATTGGGGCATATTCAATTCCGATCCCGATTCGCGGGATCGCGCCGGAAAGGCCGCGAACCTAATCCGCGGTACCGCAATAACGTGGATTTTCGTTCGCAGCCCATAAATCTGCGTTATTGCGGTACCGTATTACTGGCAGTAGTGCGCATTTTCCGCGGTAACGCGCGTTACATCGGATCGGAATTGAATATGCCCCATTGTGTTCGACATGCTGTGAAAACCAGTGCCTTATTTTCCACCACAAAGCAACAGAGTTGCTATTTAATGTGCATAGTGTCAATGGTGGATTTTATAATATATATATATATATATATATTGTATATTGTAACAAAAGGAGGCATTTAGCTGGCAATATGCAGAGAAAGCAGGGAAGTAGAGTAAAACATTGGCACAGTTATGTACCTACGTGGAGATTAATCCAGGTAAAAACATATGTGTAGTTTAAAAATTGGTTTACTTACATGATTTAAAAGCTGCTTCCTCTCAGCAAACAGACAGGGTGGGTCTGATAGTCTTAACAGAGCCAGGGATGGGCGTTTCCTTTTAAAGAGAAGGTGGGTGTGTCACCTGTCCATCAAGCTAGGCCTGTGGGAGGAGTGTCAGGTATAAAACCCTGCTTGTTTCATTGTTCAGGGAGATCAACGCTGGGCTAGCTGGCTGATCTGGACAGAGAGCTGGACTATGTATAGTAAGCGTTGAGGGTCTCTATAATTGCTGTGTAAGTATACGGTGTCAAAACATTATTACCATCCTGACAATAAAGAACCATAAAAAGGAAGAAGTTGTACGCGTGTGCTTCTGCAGTAGCGGGCTCTTGCCACAATATATATATATATATATATCAGTGAAATGCCATTTTAAGTTTGCCAGTGATTTAAAATGTGATTAAGATTGTCAAGAAGCCTATATTTATCTAACAACTTCATTAACGCTTAAGCTAAAAGTCTTGTTCATTTATGTCAGTCAATCAGACCTTTTTTTTTTTATTTTTTTTTATTCCATTTTAGATCTTCAATGCACGGTGTATCATTTGACATCTCCTTTGATAAAGAGGATGGAATTAGAGTGACAACCCCAAGCAGACCAATACGAAGATCAGTTAGTAATGACGGCTTTTCTATTAACCTGACTCGTGTTCCCAAACACATCCGGAAAAATCTTTCATTCCAACCGATCAATGGCCAAGGACAGTCCAATAGTATTAACGAAGAATGGAGTCAGGTGGCGCAAAACCATGATGATGATATGACACCTACCAGCAACCAGTGGGACTCAGATGAAGGTGACCAAAACACACGACCCAATGGCCCACTTGAAAATAACATTAGTGTTGATGAACTGGATACTCAGACAGAAGCTCCAAGTATTGAAGAAGCTCTTCAAATCATTCACAGCCCAGATAAGACTCCTGTAATTGGTGACCAAGTGAACAATGGTTTTTTTCTTCATAATAATGATGTGAATTTGAATTTGCCGTTGTCTCCTCTAGCTCTTACAGAGCCTAATTTATACTTCATTGAAAATAAAGGGGAACAGAGTCCTGTCACTGATAACACAGAGGTTGACACTGGAATTCATATTCAATCAGAAGACATCCCAGAGACCATGGACGAAGATTCTTCTTTGAAAGACTACACTGTTAGTTTAGATTCTGATTTAGATGACCCTCTGAAGCTTCATCAGGACTATGGAATTCAAATAAATAACACTAGAGAACCCATTAGTCCCTGTCCTAGTTCAGTGAGTGGAAAATCACAAGCAGGTAGTACAGCATCTTCCAGTTCTGGTATTAAAATGACCAGTTTTGCAGAGCAGAAGTTCAGAAAACTTAATTATGGAGATAGCAGGAGCAGTGGAAGCAGCTCCCAGAAAACCACTCCTGAAGGTTCAGAACTAAATATTCCTCAGGTGGTTGCATTGGGCCAGGTCCAAGAGGAAAGCTATCTTCCGCAAGGCAGAGACCCCACACAGCTTCTGGCATCTGAGGTGGTGCAGCTCAGAATGAAATTAGAAGAAAAGAGAAGAGCAATTGAGGCGCAGAAAAAGAAAGTAGAGGCGGCATTTACACGTCAGAGACAAAAAATGGGAAGAACTGCATTTCTTACTGTGGTAAAAAAGAAGGGAGATGGCATCTCACCCCTGCAAGAAGAAACAACATCTTTGGAAACAGAGAAGGTCCCTCAAGAGGTATTCAGAGAAAAGGAGGTGCAAGCTTCAGATGGGACCAATCCAAGTAAAAAGGTGCAGTGGTTTAAATCTCCTACAACACCTGTAGAGGCTGAGAAATCTTGGAAATTAACAGGTCCAAGTGAAGAAAACATGACTGAAGTAGATGTTGGGGAGTATACAAAGTCCATTGAAAAGCTAAATTCCTCTCTAAATTTTCTTCAGCAGGAAATGCAGAGGCTGGCTTTACAGCAGGACATGTTAATGCAGATGAGGGAAAAACAAGCCTGGGTTATCTCCCCACCCCAGCCCTCTCCTCAGAAGCAACCACAGCGCGAGGCAAAACCAGCAACAAAGCCATCTGTAACTTGGTCACCAACTCCTTGCTTTACCCTGGAATCTCCTCGCCAAGTTCACAGATCCCCCCAATCTTCAGTTAAAAAGACTGTATGCTTCCCTGTAAAAGCCCAGAAGATACCTCGCCCTAACGAGCTTAAAATAACCCCTTTAAATCGCACTTTGACTCCTCCACAATCTGTAGATAGCCTTCCTCGTCTTCGAAGGTTCTCCCCAAGTCAAACCCAGACAAGATCTTTTGTTTACTTTGGAGATGATAGAAAACATGTATCTCAAGATCAGCAAGCAAAGGAAGCGTCTCTGACAGGTGAATCTTACACTACAGGAAATGGAGAGATTGAGAAGCGGTTGGAGTATGATCAGATTTCAGAGAAAGTGGAGAAAAAACCAATTGAATCAAAGGTGTCCGAAGTGCTGTCTCAGCCAATAGTAGAAACAGTGTGTGTCACACCCAATGATGAGACATTCAGTCAGAGGAGCTTTTTAGCCTCTAAAAATGGGAGTCTTATTGAAGTCCCACTGTCAAAATTACAGCCCCCAAATGAAGCTTCTGAGGGAAATGAAATGGAAACTGAGAAAGATCAGACCAGTGAGGACCAGAAAGTTTGCTGTGGCTTCTTTTTCAAGGTTGGGAAGCTTGATCATTTGGATTACTGTTAAGTGTGTGTGTGTGTGTGTGTGTGTGTGTGTGTGTGTGTGTGTGTGTGTGTGTGTGTAACAATCATGTAATCCATATAAAGTTCTACAATTTGATCATTTTCAGGTCCTTTTATAACCCATAGATTTTATTTTATCATAATTTATTCAGCAATAAAATAAGCCAACCTGAAGAAGCCATGTGGTGAAAAAGTAGTAACTCAACAAGAAGTCGTGATGAACACCTGATTTTAGTGTCCATCTGTATGAGCCCTAAAAACTTGTCACTGAGCTCTGAAACAAAGTAACCTTTATTATTGTTCAACTAAAGGAACATTACATTGACATATTTCTTGTTTAGAAAGCAATATTTTGTAGATGCTTTATTCAACAGGTATTGCTTGTTTCTACTTTGAAATTGCTCTACTATGTATTGCTTTTTGTTAATGTCTAGAGATGCGATTTTGCAGCAATGACATACAGTATTCATACATTCAGATATTTAGAGGTAAGTAACATTCTCATTGCAGAATAATATATCTTATCTGCTGAAATCTGAAGCATAAATAAAATCACACGTTTTAATCAGGGCATGATTCTTTTTCCACTGCAAAAGAACTTGTAAAGATGTCCATTCATGTCAAATTTCCATCTTAAGATCCCAATTTTTTTTTAATCAAATTGAAAGAAAACGTGTGTGTGTGTAAGAATAGATTAAATATGACCAAATGTACATGGATTGATTCATGATGCAGGAATGGTGGAACCTTTTAAACTGAAGTGCTCCAGTTAAAGTGTTTGGAAGTGTGCGTATTGTAATCATGCAACAAAAGTCTGATGTTATTTATGAAGCGTTCACTTGTTCTGAATCTCTAAACATTTTTCAATCAGTGCAAAGTGTTGTAACTGTGACCAGTTTAACATATATTTATTGTATGTATAGAAAAATACTTTCTCCACTGTTTCAAATATGTTACATTCTGACGTGTTCCTGAAACATCTACATATACGTTAATGAATTTCACTAGTAGGTGTTTTACATAAAGCCATTTGTATGTTCTTTGAGTGGCTTACTTACTTTGTGTATTACTATGCATCTTATAAAGGTCACGTGTGTAACTGCAATTGGAGACAATTTCTCTTTTGAGATACCCGCTGGACAGGTTCAGATAACACTTGTTACATTGCCACAGGATGATCACAAAGAGGAGAATGATATGGCTGCAAAACGTGCCGCTCTGCTAGAGAAGAGACTGCGGAGAGAGCGTGAAAATCAACAGAAGAAGCTTGAGCTAGAGATGGAGCTGGAATCCAAGAAAGAAGAAGCACGGTGAGATCAGAGGACTCTTTTTCTTCTTTCTTCCTCCTCGTGAATGTTATGGATGCTTGTCTCTGGTGGGGGGAGTATGCAGTCTCTTTTGACACTGCAAATTTAATTGTCATTCAGAGTGTGACTGTGCCAGTTTAGTAAAATTACCTTTAATTATGTTTACATGTGATTTCCATTTGTTTGAGTGGTGCAATCAAATTCACTGGCACAAAGCCACACATGTAAGATATCATAGAAAACGGGTAAAAGTCTGGCAATCTGTATAATACAACTGATCACAGAGTTGTGTTAATACGGGGTGCTTACTGTCCTGTGCAAGGTTTTTACTAGAAGCACTGCTATAGAGACGCTCCCCATTGGTGGAAAATTGGCTGTGTGAAACCAGAAGTTGTCTGTCAGAACTCGCCACCTGAGCCGGAATACAGCGACAAAGCTGACTTGAAACAAAGTCCATAGGAAGCCCAAAGTCCTGACGATCCGTGTAGGTTAGGAGGCTATAGGGGAGTGATTACAGTTTTGTCTGTAAAGAAGGTAAACTGGGCAAAAATGATTGTGTGTGTGTGTGTGTGTGTGTGTGGCCTGATCCTTTGCTCTAATTTGAGTAGACAGAGTTGTTAACTTGTAAAAAGTGTCCCTACTTGTGGCTTGAACATCATCCAGTTTATTATTTTAAATGTTAATGCCACATGAGTGTGTGTGTTTTAGGTTTAAAGATATTTCTACATCTTTATTTTTTATTTTTTTCTTATTTATATATTTTTATTTATTTAATATTTCTTTATTTTTTTTAAACTTCATGGATATCTATATCCATATATATTATACTATTTTGCTAGTCAACCTTTAGCCCATCGGTAACTGACAGCTTATTCTACACAGACGAAAGTCAGAAGAGGAACGTAATAAGAAAGAGGATGAGAAGGCCAGACGTGAGTTTATCAAACAGGAGTATATGCGCAGGAAGCAGCTCAAGTTAATGGAAGAAATGGATTCTGTTATAAAACCGCGGCTGAACCTCAGCAAGTCTAGAAGGCCCAGACCTAAATCCATGCACAGAGACCAGCAGGCGGAATCGCCTAGAACTCCAACAGGGGGTCCTCCAGGTAACTATATGAAGAGATTGGAACTCAGAGACCGTTTTTATATCTGTGTAACACACAAGTCATACTTACATATGTATAAACTCCTTAAATAATATCTGTAATTGGTGACTTCTGATTCCATCGGTTCATTGTTAGTCAGACTTGTGTATTATAAGGAATAATGCAGTCCCGTTCGTGAAACTCACATTCTTGACCTGTATAAAAGTCCCTTTATATCAGGCCTGGACAATCTGTGACTCTCCTGGTGTAGTGAAACTACAACTCCCAACATGCTTTGTCAGCTGATAGTCTGTCAATAATTGGCAGGATATACTGGGACTTGAAGTTTCACAACACCTGGAGAGCTACAGGATCATGAAACTCCTTGATGACTTAAAATATCCTTATAATTTACAGTGTACACATTGAGATAGATGGATCGAGAGATAGAGAGATATAGAGATAGATAAATATAGATAGAGAGAGAGAGATATATTTAATCTCAATCATATTAGTTTGTGATGTTAAATTCCACAGGATCTCTTAATATCTTGTTTATTAGGTTGCGTGCACACAGGCATTAGAAGTTCCATTTCATCTCTGTTTGTTATTGACCGGTAAACAGATTAGAAATACCAGCTCACATCAATATCATTAATCTCCTATGGAGAGATGAACATGACTGCATTTTCAAAATGATTGAAGACCGTGGATGGCAGAAAGTAGAACATGCTCTACTACCTAAGGCGCCCCCATGTGCATTGATTGCTACGGCATCACTCCATAGATATCCATTATTTCTGTGTGAGCTTCTGTCTCTAATCTGTCCACCTGTAAAGATGGAATGAGTGGGGGTTGGGCTTTGAGCTGACTAACATGGACAAACATATAGTTTAGGCACTCCTGCATTTGGATGAAAGAAAATATAAGAGGAAGAGCTGATCTACAGCATTTGCGAAGAGCAATGAAACAGGCCCACAAAGATGCCGCTTCCAAAGTGACACCAATCCCAGCTGAAGCAGTCAAACAGTCTGCTGACAGCAGGATTGATTTAGCCAGCGAGGAAGTGGACCCAGAGTGACTGAGTGGAATGGCTACAGACGTGGCCCATATATAACATCTTAACCAACTAAATCAAATTTCCAGATGGTGAAAACCAGAGCATATGTTGTGCCTATAGCAGCGAGACACCAAGGACCTCATAGAGGATACTATCTTATCTGTCAGAAACCATATGCTAATAATATTTGAAAGTCAAACCTCCACTTATGCTGTTTGTCAAACCTGCCAAAATTTTACCTGGATGTGACCGCAGATTTGTTATCTGATTACCTACTGGTTATTTGTTACTTATCACTTACATCATGCACACGTGAGGAGGGTCATCCAGATCGTGGGCTGGCAGATTTCTTGTCTGATATTTTCCTGCCCTGTTTTGTTGTCAACCTATATATTACATTTCCTACAGATTTTAATGGGATTAATCAAAGTTTCCTGAAGTTACTTGTACTGTTACTCCTTTTTATATACACAATTCTTTCTTTTTTCTATTGAAAGCCTGGGATGGCGCTTTCTTAAGCAAAGTGTGCAAAAAAAGTGTATAATTGCAAAAAAGTGCACAGGGGTACGGTTTTCAGGCTCCCCTCTAAAAAGGAAGGGCCCTTCTATCCCCTACCCCATGAAACCGTAAGGTCCCCTAGAGAGGGAAAGGGTTTGTAGACTTCCTTCTCTGCAAGCTGACTGGGTCCCTGGCGAAGCTTTGGCAGAACCCAGTGCACCAAATCTTCTAGCTGCCTGCCCCAAGAAGGACCACACCACCTCTTGTAGATTGTTGGGTATGGGACCCATAAGGATCCCAAACCCTTATGAGTCCCCCGCGTGCCACAAATCTGTGATTAGAAAAAATACAGAAAAATAAGTGCCAGTGACAGACACGGTGAAAAAATAAATAAATAGTGACGGTGCATGATGGCCCAGCCCAGGCCAGTGAAAAGAAAGCAAGTGTATCTAAAAATTGGGATTCGTGCCTAGTGCCATACTTTCAAGTGAGGGTCACCACTCTCTAAGTGATTTCAGGCACTCCCAGATTGCTACTCTGAGGAACATTATGTCCTGGGCATTTAAGCTACAGGCCTCATGTCCAGAGGACCAAGGAAGCCTCTCCATTATGGGAGGGCCCAACCTACCCGAGTCCTAGGACTGTACTACATTTGATCTTGGCCAAAAGATAGCATAATGAGAGTATTGTCAGCTGCATTCCTCCAAGATACATACTTCATGATGGTTAATAGAGCATATACTGTATAGTGCTAGTATAATGGGAACATATTAAACAAAGAGCAACCAGTAAATGTAACAAATTACCCTGGGTGCCCCTCACTTCCATTGTCTTTGCTGAAAGGTTTCAAGGTTTTTGGGAAAAAGTAATCCAATCAATTTCTAGCTGTCAACTTAAACATTTGTAAAATCAATAAACAGACATTAAAAGTAGATGAAATGGAGGTGAAATGGAATGAATGCTGGTGTGCGCAGGTCCTAAACACTTTTTTTTTTTCTTTTTTTTTTTTCTTTTCAGTATACTAACATGATGGTCACCTTAACAGTAGATCCAAAAAGGGAAAACCACTGAATATTTTGCTTTACATATCTAACAGACTCATTTTTTCAAGTACAATGAATAATTTAAGAAAATATTTTTTTTGACGTTAGGAGGTCAAGTTCAAACTTGCGTTACTTCTACGGTCTATGAAAATCTTAATTAGGGATTCTGTTTTTCGTTTTGAAATGAAAAAGGCCTGGAAACACAAGTCAGCAGTTATTGGGAATAAATACTTTTCTTCTATAACAAAGAAGCTCATCAAGTAACTGAAGTATCAGGGATACTTGATTATGCCAGAAAGACTGCAGTAGGTCCCCCCATTGCTGAGGGAGGACCTTTTAATCCGTAGAATTGAATTTTGATCATCAAGAATATAATTTAAAATTGCTCCTCTCCATTACATTGAGCAGTATATATACAAGTTAAAAAAAAAATATTCCAAACAAAACTCATAAAAATTGAGTCACTGAAACATCCCTTTTTTGACTGTCTTGTTTTTTGGTTTGGTTTTTTTTACCAGTTTTTGTTACTTTTATCCCTTAAAACTTAATTTTATTTTCTGCATGTGAAAAGAAATAAATCAAGAATAATATTAAACAGAATTCCTCCAAGAACCAGGAAATCATAATTTATAATATAATATATAATATATTCTTTTTATGTATTATGTCTTTGATCCTTTAGCCTCTAGCTTTTCCCTGGCTTCTCTGCATGCAGGTGACAACGAAAGTGTAAATTCTGGGAAAAGAACACCAAGGTAACAATCTTTAACAGAAATGTAACTGTTGCAATGATTCAATATTTAGATTTAGAAATGTAATGCTGCATCCGATGACCTGGAAGTGTAGAGTCTTCTGGGGTATAGCCAGGGCCGGTGCTAGGGTCCATGGCGTCCTAGGCATTTTGAAAAAATCGGCGCCCGCACCGCAAAAATCGGCACCCTCCTCCCCCCTCACCCCGTCTTTCCTTACCTTGTCACACCACCGCCGCCTCTCTGCTCCGTCTCCTCCCCTCCACTCACTGACACTAGTGAGTGGAGGGGAGGAGACGTTGCAGAGAGGCGGCGGTGGTGAGCAATAGCTTCTCCCCCCTCCCCCGTGCATCTGAATGCTGTGAGACGGCCGTGACAGGTATGGTCAGCGGTCGCCGCACAGTTTTAAAGTAATTTACATTCTTGTGGCGCCCTCCAGGTGCCCTCCAGAGCCCGGTGCCCTAGGCAAGTGCCTAACCTTGCCTAATGGGAGCGCCGGGCCTGGGTATAGCTGTGTAATTTAATTTTTCCATGGGGAGAACGCTGTCTCCGACTAGTAGCTGTAATTTGGTGGTACATTACAGTAGTTCATGCACCAACATGTAGATTCCAAAAAGTTGGATTATTAGCCTTTTATACAGTTTCTGTAATGGAATATGCCATAAATAACCAGCATGGACTCACCCGCTAACTCTGTTCATTACAGTGGAAGAAGTTTGTGGGGTATACTGGGAAAGGAAATATATGAGACAGGATTCGGACCTTTAGCAATCCATTATAAAATGTATTTTCGGTTGGATAAAGGAACAACTGAGACTGAATACGGAAAAGATGAAGATCAGATGATATGTAAAATAACCAACAATAGGATGCCCTTGTCCCCATTACCATTTGTTTTATCTGTGCTGTCACATTATTCAGCCCTTTTAGGTCAGAGTCTGTGGAAGGTTTTCTGTCACCTGGCCAATGCGGCAGTCGTAATGGAGAGAAAGACTGGGAAAATGCCTCCACGACTTCTTCAGTGACGTCCGCAACAGAGTATACAGGTGAGTCTTCTGTGGGCAGTGATTCTGAACATCCTGCTGCTTGTTTCACTCTTTAGGAACATGGTTACTAAATGGATAAAGAACAAATAAAGTGAAAATATATGTCCAGGTATCATCATCAGCTATTTATATAGCGCCAGTAATTCCACATTTGGTTTATTTTCTGGAATGCTCGGGCCATTGCCGTTTCCCCAGTTGGAGTTACCCCAATAAGGTTTTATTTGGGTTTTTTTTACCTTGTAATTTGGGGTACTACTTAAACAAAAGATAAACTGTTATCCTTCTTCAACTCTCTCAAACTAAGAAAGGGAGCATGGTTATACAGATTCAGGAAAAGAGGGAGTGTAAAGCAGTCCATAAAATGTTTTAAATATATCTCCTGTGACCTATAATCTGTGTAGCACACCCCACAAAAGTCCTTATTGTACTTGTATCAATTATCTAAGAGTAAAGGTAAGAGAAAAAAAATAATGCTTAAAAGCAAAGACAGTAGGTGCTGTACTGTTTTCTAAAACTGGCCATACATACATACATACATACATACATACATACATACATCCTATGATTAAGGGTTTAGTACGCCCTAGGTTAATACGCTCGTAGCACTTCCTTGCTTTCCACGCCAGGAATATATGCAGTAAGTAAAAATGAACTAGTCCTTAACTTAAAATCTATATTCTTTCACCCCCCTCCTCAGTGATTATGTTCCCATGTGCTTGAAACTGTGGCTGACCCGTTGCGCATGATTCATTAAGGAAAGGAAACCAAAAAAAAGGAGCAAATTTGCTTCTGGGCAAACCATGTTACAGTGCAAGGTGTGCAAATTATTTTATTATTTTGCACATAAGTAAAATACTGGCTGTTTTTTCATGTAGCACACAAATACTTAGTTGATCTAGGACATGCCCTACCCCAAATATAAATCTGTCTCCACATTGTAAACTTATCTCCCTCTCTAATGCAACATGGTTTTACCAAGGTGCAAAGTTACTCTTTTTTTTTTTATTGCTTTCCTTTCTTTAATGAATCAGCGCTAATGTCTTCGGCCTTTACCATGGGAATATGTTAAGATTAAAACTTTGTTACATTTTTCTTTGGAGAACTATTCTGTTAAATTTCAAAATTAATTACAGTTTATACTTCTCCCTGTCACAATTTTGCAAAAATTTTGGGCCCCCAAAAAGCTTTGCACCCTAGGCTGCAGCCTAGTCAGCCATTTGGCTAATCAGGCCCTACATAAATACATAGCAAATTAATTTGTCACTGTGATGAAAGGTGGGTGCCAGGCTTACTTAATACAGAATAAGCCCAAATGGGACCTCTTCTTCACCCAGTCAGTAAAGCACTATAGTCCCATGTATATATACATAGTTTTAATCTCCAGGTGGCACCCTTTTGATTATTTAAGCATGTTGTGTTTTACAAAATGATGTGGTTAAGTGATGTATGCAATGCCCCTGCAGTACCATGTCCATGTTTAACCCTATCCAAGAAGGAACATTTCCAGTGAAGGAATGAGAGCTACTTTTCTACTAAAGGATAAAGATAATGAGTTATAACGGTCCAGGTCCTGTTACCTCTTTAATAGCCGCATTGTCCCAATCTTTACCATCCTGTGTACAAAAGGTCCCACTTACAGACTGTGCAGAGCGGATACCAGCAGGGTGCCCCAGAAGATGTAGGGTGGGAAAGAAACTCTAAGACTATGCCTGAATGATAAGAGTGACACATGGTCGTCTTTTTCTGTGACACCAGAGGGGTAGCCATAGATCATTGTCATTTTAGGCCACATTGTCCTCTCCCTGCCTTACTGTGTGGGAAGAATTGGATCTTCCTAGTCTTATCATGATCATATTTCAACAGGTAGTTATAAACCTGATGACCACATAGGGCCCCTGAGATACTGTGTTTTGTCCCAACTCCCAAACGACGGAATCTGTACTTTTGTGGCCAAATTTGGCAAAGATGGATTCATTTGGTTAATGGGCCTACATAAATGTCCTGTTAAATAGTCATAGAATACTTACTAAGCTTGACCACAATGGCTGGTTCATTTACGTACCACCCAATATTTTTGATGGGAAATCTTCACCAAATAGATAGTGTCACAATTCTTTCACATCTTTCTCTCAAGCTATGCAATTTTTTGCCACTGAAAATTAACACTGATGGCAAATATGCATTAATATATTTTTAGGGGAAAAATAGCATTTCTGTGAATGAGAAGGGACAGAATTTTCAAATAGTTTAATACTTGCACACTTTTTAGTATGCAGAATATATCACTGTATTTTACTTGCCTGATCTTCTTAATGCTGGAAGCTTCTTACAAGCTGTCATGTTTTCCTTCCTGTTCAGTTGCTTCAGTTTAAAAACAACATTAATCAAGGCCTCTGGTCTGTGGATTCTTACATCCGTAATCCTTAAATTGGTATTCATGAAATTCAGTTAAAATTAGTTATTGTGGGATAGGATATGCACATATATAAACAATCCTGTGGAAACCAATAAGAGAGACATGACCCTGAAAAGACTTTATAAGTGCTGCCAGCTGTCTGTGTATTTGGGAAAAGTAGTGTTGGTGGTTATGCATAGTTGTGCAGGTTACCTCTGGTGGTGGTTTAATGACCACCTCTGTTTTCATCGTCACCAGAGGGTCCAGTTCCTCACTCATAGTGGACTTATGTTAAAGACCCGTGAATTATGGTTTAGAAAAAGAAAGTTTTCTGATGTTATTGTCCCCCACACATAGCGACGTAGATAAATGAATTAATTAAACTGCTTACTTTTAAAAAATAAGTATATGAATAAACCGTGTTTTAGATACGGGTGCATTTATCACTGGATTGGCCAAGCTTCTCCCACGTTGTTGTTGCCTACGCATGGACATGCAGGGGATGACTGTCCTGAAATGCAATGTGCTGCTGTTGGTATTCTAATGCTCCTGATTGGCTACAGGTTGTTGTAACCAGATCCCCTGCGCTTCCGAATGTCCCTTATTTTTAAGAATGAATACAGTGAGTACTCAGTTGGGCCTATATACTGTTGCATTTGACTAGGAACAGTTTTCCAAATTTCCCTCTTATTCATGTTGGTGATGTCATCAGTGTTCATTATAAGCGCATAGTGTGTATTATTAGATCTGCTTATTGAATAAAAAAAATATTTTATCATTTACTTTATAGTGCACTATATGTTCTCAGCTGATTATCATTACTTCTTGCCCACAGGACCAAAGTTGTACAAGGAGCCCAGTGCTAAATCCAACAAATATATCATTCAGAATGCAATCTCTCACTGCTGCCTGGCTGGCAAAGTGAATGAAGGGCAGAAAAACAAGATTCTGGAGGTCTGTACTTTTTAGTTCAACCGTGTACATTGCTTGTTGCAATTTTTCGTCTGTTTTGGTTTTTTTTTCGTTCTTATTTTTTTTTTTTTTTTACACAGGATGAAATTACAAAAACAGACATTTTTGCTTCTTTTTTTGTTGAAATACATTATGTGACACTGGCATCAATGTAGTTAATAAGAAATGTCTCTGTCTATGGAATTTAGTTAACCGTCACATTATTGCTCTCATTCCTCAACCCTAGCCTGCAGTGTTTTTTTTGTTTTTGTTTCGTTTTTTTAAATACTAGAATCTATCTACTTCTCTTGCATAGAAGGCCATTGTCTGTTAGAGCATAGGAGTAATTTGTGAATTCAAAAAACTATATGCGATGAACAGTCAAACTTAATACAATATAAGGCATATAATACTTTAAAGGTAATGTCAAGTAAAAATAAATGTCCCCAATTGATAAGATTATTTTCAAACATGCCCATTTGTTTCTTCTTATGGTTCAAATACAACATTTTAAATCAGCTTATCTACAGCGTTAAGAATTAAATGTTATATTTAGAGCTGCAGTAAAGTAAAAACAGTAAGTGTCTGTTATTCACCTTTTAATGTAGCGAGCCAATAGGATAAGGCCTTACAAACTGGCGTTTGTCTTGCGTTAAGAACGCATCACAAGTACAGATATCTGTAAAACAGCATTTCAAACAAGTGCGTTGTTTTACAACACATGTGGTTGATAATTGCGTCTTTATTGGCTTTCAGGAGGTCATTGCAGGTCCTTCGGTTCCACAATGTGCTTGACTATGATAAGTGCAAGTTAATGGAGTAGGCAGCATTTAGAATAATACAACGCTCCCAAATAGATGTAACATCGTGATTGGGTACGAAGTGACTGGAAATATTTTCAGACTTTTTTTTTTTGTGCATTGTAGTGGTGTTACAAACGCTTGTACCGCGCACACAATTGATGCCAGCAGAAAAGTTGGTCATTTGTAAATCATCTTAATTACCCATTGGAAATTAAAAAATATGGGGACGTCTGTTTTATCTGCAGCTGTTTTTTCTCCTTGGGGTTTTGCAATTTTTATTCTTTTAATTGTTTTTTATTTTATTTATCACTGTATTATTATTACCTCCCCAGTGTAAGTTTAGACTCTACCTGAAAGAGAACAATAGATTATGGTTTAATCTTAAATAGTAGTCACGCTTTTTTCTTGCCAAAAAATGACTAGAAGCTGTCTCCCCTTATTGGTCTATTGATCGTTTACCAGAATTTGGCTGGAAAGAAGTACTGCTTAACTTGCACAAAGGATGTAATATTTAGGCAACAACTGCTGTGCTTTCATTATAGTGAGAAAAATGTGAGAGAGTTCACTGCTTTCAAACAACTTAATAAGGAACATATGTTACAACTGTACTATACAAATGACACAATCTGATCGCAATAGAACACATCACCTTGTTGTCATATTTGTGTCCACCAATAAGTTTACATTTCATGTGACAGATGATCCTTTATACATTTCATTTTTTGAGATTTATGTTGATGTTTACAATGACTGAAACTCCCACAAATGCCCATTTCTCATACCTTTCATACTTGCAATTTCAATTACATTATAATTTGCCTTTCTGAACTACTTTCACAGGAAATGGAGAAGTCTAACGCCCACAACTTCCTGATCCTCTTTCGCGACTCAGGATGCCAGTTCCGATCTGTGTACATGTACTATCCAGAGACGGAGGAGATTAACAAGCTGATAGGCGTTGGGCCTCGCTCCATAACCCGTAAAATGATTGAGGGCCTGTACAAGTACAACTCTGATCGCAAGCAGTTCAGCCTCATCCCAGCCAAAACTATGTCCGCCAGCGTTGATGCTGTGACCATTCACAGCCACCTATGGCAGGCTAAGAGACCTATGACCCCCAAAAAACTTCTTTCTCCCAAGGCATAGCAGTGGCTGGCAAAGTATAGAACCATCTGACATTTTAGAAAACTAGCAATTTCTGTTGCCATTGAGACTTGTTGGGTGAACACAGACCCTTCCTACTGCTGTCTTTACACACAACTGGAATGTAGGACAGTATTGATGAGGGGTGGGTTAGGGTTGTGGGAGGGTGGTTATTTATCACAAGACTTTTTTGACTTGCGTAACTAGGAGGTTAAGCTGTATGTTATCTGAATTCAAGGGGCACGTACAATATGGACTCAGACACTGAAGCACTGACGTTTGTCCAGTTTAGATGAGTGGATCAACTCAGCATCGCTTGCCTTGTATATCATTTTTATTCTGGTTCGCTTGCGTGCAAGATGATGTTGAGTTCATATGGGTAATTTGAATTTTATGTTTTAATTTTATGTTTTTGGGATTTTTTGCTGTTTGGAGAGGTGTGTGACTTTGGAAAAATTGTAACCGTATCTCTGCCAGGAAAGGCAGCAGCACATACTTTTTTCGAGCATTACTGATGAGGGTTGTGAGAATAGGCCCGCTTACCTCAAAAAATGCAAAGCCAGTAAGCATGTATTTGGATGACCGCATCACTTCCTTTTATATTTGTGTGCAGGTTAAGTGTTACAAGGAAAGGAGTATATTATTCTCTCTCCAGTCAGACATTCCCACAATGCACAGCGCTAGCATACAGCGCCCAGTGTTTCAATACACATTTATGCTCTGTTTATTTTTATTGATTTTTATCACCTCATGGAGAGTGATTGTATCTGTTTGTATTTTATTACTATTGTTTTATTTTTTTCTTTTATTTAGTACTTTTCAAAATGAAGACCTGTTATTGGGTATAGCGCTACATTCTTTATATGGGCAAACACTAGTCTTAAGAATTTACAGCTGTCAACTTAATATCTCCCTATAACTTATGAGATTTTGCTTGGTTTTAGCTTCTGAAAGTACACAGCAGCTTATATATTTACTTGATTTGCCTGTATGTGTGCAAATTTAGACCGCCTACTGTGTGTGACGTCACATGCACTGCAATAACAAGCTAGCGCTACTCATGTGACATCATATAGGTCAGCATTACCAGACAGATAAGCCCCGCCCTCACATTACGTCACAGTAGGCAAAGCTGCACCCCTTCATCTGACACAGAACTGCAACAAGAGTGCTGTGTTCAGTATGCGACCTAGTGGACCACGATAGTAAATTGAGTGCCAATGTAAAGAGATGGAAGCAGTGTTAAAATAGAGGGAGGTATTAGACAGTAATATAAAACACTAATGCTGCAGGACAGGACACCTCTATCTTGTCTGATTAGTTGCATGCACTTTCAAGAATGAAAGATAAGCGTGTTTGCGGGTGTTTTTGTTTTTTATTCACATTTTTAAGACTAGGTATGGTTGTTTTTATGAGAAGTATTGTAAAGTGTTTCATATCATGTCAAAATGTACTTCTTTTTTTTTTTTTTAAGCTAAATGCAAAGCAAAACAATATGGTCATTACATTTTAAACAGTGTTTTTCACTTTAAAATCTATTTTTGTTATATATAAGTAAAGAGCATGTCAGAGGTATGAATTGTATTGTAATTTTAATTTTTTTTTATACCTAAACAATTTAAAAAAAGATTGGGGGTAGACTCACAGAATGTAATCTAGTTCATTTATTATGCAGTCCACTCAACTGAAGTTTTAAAAAAATTGTATGAACAGGACCAGATTAGTATTCTAAATGCAGCTAGTCAAGGTACCAATGTATGGGATCATCTCGTAGAAACCAGTACTAGAGATGTGATTTTAGTATCTGTAGATCTAGTCTTAACAAACCTATAAGTACAGCACTGTAGACTAGAGATGGTCAAAATTGTTTCAAAATGCTTCTCAAGCCAGCTCATCGCATCAGCTCTAAAGGTCAACCATTTTCGATAGCCAAAAGACATAACTAAAATGAGTATGGCAAATAGTTTCGACCAAGTTCAATTCAGTTCAAACTAGTTTAAGCTTAAATGGCTCTATTTTATGGTATTTTAATGGGTTTTGTCCATGCTACCTCAAACAGATCTCTGTTTGAGCTTGAATGGAAACATTTACAGTTTTTGATCTCAAACAGGCAACACTTTTTATAGTTTATTTTAACTGCAAACCATGAACCCATATCAATTCGAACCAACAATCACAATCATATCACACTATAGTAAGGCCTTTAAACCAGTTCAAAATACAATCAATTTGGCTGGTTTGAATAATTAGAGCATCTCTACTGTATGCAAGTGTAGAACAACTTCCTTGATATATTGAGATGAGACTTCCTTCTGCTGTTGGTGCCCATATGTGTCACAGAGTAGTCCATAAACAGCAGTACTGACAGAATGTGTAGTGGAGCAACTAATGCATTGGTGAATGCTTTTAACCACATGTTTTATGAACAATTGTAATATTCTCCAGCTTAGCTGCAGGGAAAGCTGCATCCATAACTTGCCTTTTTACTCCTGTACGTGGACTGTGGCTGTGCTGTAGGCAGTTCCATCAGTCCTCATGGCATGAAAGTGCACAATACAGGACAAAATAGGAGAGAAGGCGGAATGTTACTATTCCACTTCCTGCTTGATTAATTGGTTCAACTGTCCAACTGGGCTTATATGGCTGATTTTGTAGTAGAACGCTACCCTAACATAATTCATAGTATCTAATAAGGCTAATTATCTCTTACTGCAGGCTTTTTCTTAATGCCACTTATGAATTTTCATGTCCCTTAAAGGCTTCTTGATTTAAATGCATTAAGTGCCATGGAGGTGGCATAAGCCCCTCCCTCTGTGGAACTAAATGCACCCTTCCCCATCGGAGTGTCTACCACAGGTAAGCATGGATCGGCATTTACACTAAAAAAAAATTGGGAGTGGAGATGTTGCCTATAGCAGCCAATCATATTCTAGCTATCATTTATTTAGTACATTATACAAAATGAAAGCTAGAATCTGATTGGTTGCTATAGGCAACATCTCCACTTTTTCAAACCCGCAGTTTAGTAAATCTACCCCCAAGAATGAGAAACCTAAAATAATGGTAATTGCCTGAATAGCTCTGGCTATGGATGGCAGATATGGAAAATAGACAAGAATGCCCATTAATTTCTTTTTGTCTAAATAAACCACTTGGAACAGGGTTGTTTTCCTCATATTACTGACACTGAGGGGGAAATTCAATTCGGCAAGAGGTCCTGTAGCAACCTTGTACAATGTGTGGCTGGCTGCACACACTACCAGTTATTATGGTAAAGAAGTCTATGATGATTTTTGCTATCACATCTACGAGGTACAAGCAGCAATGAGCATTGTTTTCAGTCCAAGCATTGACGTAGAGTGTCATCACGCAAGGCTCCTTCTGGATCCTGTGCTCAATTGAATTCCCACCAGTCCATACAAGTAAATAAATAAGTAAATAGTTTTGTGTTTTTTTTACTAATTTATGTTCCTCGTTATTTTCATCAGCAGCAGCTATTTATATAGCACCACTAATTTCGCAACGCTGCACAGAGAACTTAAATTAGTCCCTGCACCATTGGAGCTTACAGTCTAAATTCCCTAAGAGCGAGAAAGACTAAGGTCAATTTGATAACAGCCAATTAACCTACCAGTATGTTTTTGGAGTGTGGGAGGAAACCGGAGCACCTGGAAGAAACCCACATCAGGGAACAGCTACATAAGTTTTGGCAGGACTCCCATCACAACGCAGAGATCAGTCTCGCATCCCTCACATGCTGTTGGCTCGGGCTTCTTTGTCACTCATTTATCTTTTTGTCTTAGTCATCATCATCATCTGTTTACTATTTACTCGTATATAGCGGCACTAATTCCGCAGCGCTGCATAGAGAACTCATTAGTCTTCAGCATGCCTCTGATGAACCTGCTTGAAAGGCTGAATATTATTGCCAAAGATAGGGACTCAATAGAACAATGTTTGTGGGAGGGGGGGTGGGGTTTGTCGAACGGCTCTACAAACACAGGCACAAAACGCACAGCACTACCTATGGCTTTAACCATCAGAAATTTATTCATTTTGCTATTTATGTTTGACTTTGCAACCCCTTTAAAAGTTAGAGAACAGCTAAAATACAAGTTGATTTTTATTAAAAAAAAAAAAAAAAAGCTACTAGTAACATTCACAACGATGAATGAAAAAGTGATAAGATCTGCTATCAGAAAGTATTTGAAGTAAAGCTGTACGGGGGGTTGTTTTTTTTACCTATGCACATCAGACTTCCTGTCTGTGAGCCTGTTGAAAAGCATACAGCCAGCCCACCTGTGTGTGATGTGGCTGAAAAAATAGCTGTATTAAGATGTAGAACTAATTTAAAAATGATATTGTACATCACAAGTTTTCTCATGATATATGAAAACTTTTACATATAATGTATGTTGTAACATGTCTTCAAATTGGACCAACTAGTGTTTTAAACTTAATGCTTTAGTAGCAATCTAAACAATTACTACATTTTAAGGAAAAACTTACAATACCTTTTCCAAACCCAAAAAGTGTTATATAGCATTTAGGTGTAGCTTTCAATGTATTAAAAAAACTTTTTTTCCCAATATAATTTTTATTTCTACTGTTAGCATTTTCATTACCTGACCTATTTACTTATACAGTGTTACTAAGATTAATTCCTACAGTATTTTTTTTCTTTCTCTTCTAAAATCCTTGAGACCGCATCCAAGATCTTTTGTCATACTTTGGGATATGTTCTACATCTAGAATGAGTCACTTAACCCTTAGTCTACCACAATGCTCTAGCACAGAAACATGCAACGTGTCTTATTGGAAATGGAATACGTTCTTTAGGCCCAATTAATGTACTTGAGTATGTTGTGCACATTGTATTTAACATTCTGTTGACAATGTTTTAATCACATAAACTACATTGCTACTTTTCAACATATTCAAATGCATACAGAACATTTACAAACCTGAAGCTTTGTTTGAATGCTTGCAAGGATGTTTGTCTCTTATTAATATGGACCTGTGTTCTATTATTTGCATGTAAATGAGATCTAAAACTCCATTGTATAGATACTATGTATATAGGAATATATGTACATACATATATATATAATAGGTGAAAGGAAGCCTCCACATTTAGCTAAGAATCTCTTGAATCATCATCACTGCAAGCAATGGAAAATAAAAGATCTCTGCGCTGCATCCTGTTCTTTTATTTTAGTCTTTTTTTTTTTTTTTTTTTTTTTTAAGGAGGAACACACTCTGTTTCATTGTTGGTGCAACTTGCTCCTGACTGCAGATTGCCTAGAACAGGCCTGTCCAACCTGCGGCCCTCCAGGTGTTGTGACACTACAAGTTCCAGCATGCCCTTCCTGCTATCAACTAGTTGTCTACTGGCAAAGCATGCTGGGGTTTGTAGTTTCACAACACCTGGAGGGCCGCAGGTTGGACAGGCCTGGCCTAGAACGTTATCCTATTTTGCCACTTGACAATGTTGAAGAGGTTGGAATTTTCAAGGTTTAAAAACAGTATTATTTGTATGTGCCATTTTAGTCTGCATGTTGTTCTCTAAATACCAGATCATGGGAGTATTTCGGAAGCACCAGAGGTTTCTTATATAAAGCATTTGTACACATCTTGATGTATTGAAGGGTTCTTGTAGCCCTTATCCCTCAAAAGGGCTAGATGACCATATTAACTGCTCATGTTATGGCATCACTAGTGCAGTCTTATCAGCCACCCACAGCAGAAGGATTATCAAATACTGACACTGATGTTAAACACTGCATGAAAAGACGATCTGTTCATTAATTACCCAACTGCACAGTTTGAGCAAATTCACTATGTTGAATCTTTGTCAAAATGAATAAACATATAATGCAAAAGGAATAATTGTGTCTTTGAGAGAACATGAGTGACTCTCTTGAGAAACGCTTGAGTCCCCTGGGCAGCATGGTAGCCATTAATGGTATAAACTATTAGGTCATAAAAGCCATTTATTCTTTAAGTCAGTTATGTATTTTTTTTTTAATTATACCTCTTGTGAGTAGAACAAAAAAATACACATTTTTCCCTAGAATGTAAAATTTGTGATTGGCAAATATTATATCTGTCATTGATCTATGTATCACATTAGGACCATACTACCTAAGTTTTTCATTAGATAGGCCCATACATGTTAACAACTAGAGATGACATCCTTGGTACAGTGGTTCTCAATCTGTTGTGGTAGACCTATCTTTTTATATATGGAGAGCTCCCATAATTTTGAACAAGAAAACTTTGACACCCATATATTCTTAAAATAAGGTTATAAAAACACCATACTTCATTTTGGTGTCAGATTAATATAATATATTAGTATATCCCCAACAATCCCATTAATTGTGATGCACCAAAGATTCTGAACTGTTGCGAAATTAGCACTCCAATTTATTGGTTTACAGTGGCAAAAAACATTATCCTGTGACACAGAAGCCCTATTAATAATTGGTTTTTTTTATGTTAAAATAGATTTCACATATAATCCCAATTAAAAATAATTAAAGAGTACATTATTACAAGTATAGAGTTCTAAATTGTTCTAGTACCTTGGACACCATAATCTAGTATAAATCCATCTTCTACTCTATCCATTGTGTTACAATAATTTATTTCTAAAATTACCTTTTATCGTTTAAGACTGATTACCTGTCAATCATGCAAATAAGCCTCTAAAAGGAGAAGGCATTTGTGGGTATTGCCATTTACATTGCACCAATTTAAGACTGTTCCAGGAATTAGGTTATTAGAGCATGACATTGGCTTGTGTTGATACAGACCATTAACATACAGACAACATGTCTTATTTCACCTATAAGTACACCGACAAGGAGGGGCTGCAGCCGGCAGCTTCTTACCTGTGAAGCTTCTGGCTGTTGCTCTTCCCTGTCAGAGATGAGCTTGCAGTGTGGCTTTGAGCTATGATGCCATAGCTCTACACCATGCTCCCAGTCTGACAGGAGTACAAGACCCTAGCCACTGCTCCTCGCAAGGCAGAGTGGGGTTAGGAGGGGCAGGCGATTGCACCGACCCTGCTGAAAGGGCTATGCATGTAAATGACACTACCCAGAAGTCCATTCTCTTTTTGGGAGGCATATTGCTTTAAGGACTTTAGTATGGAAACCTCCCTAACTCTTACTGTGCTAATGAAGCACTTATCCTACACAAATTCTTGTGAAACATGCAACAGTAGCAAATGTGACACACTGGTTTAAAATTGTTGTACTATGGAGTTCTCGGCCACTGAATTTTGTGTCATTTTGGCTCCCTGAAAACTTTCCCTGCTTCTAATATGATGTCATGTTTTTCAATAGAATCCTGTATACACCATGAAAATCCAGATCTAAAATAGTATTCACTACATGTTTGTGAACGTTACTCTACATACTTTTTTGCTCTTGCTATAATATTTAATGGTCTTGTGTGACGTCAACCCATTCCCAATATTGACCATAAGTGTCTCAAGTCAGGTTGAGTGTGTTATTTTAAGATTATGCCATTAGCATAGTATAAGATGCTTTATCGTCTTAAGGGCAATTTGAGGGGGGTGGGAGAAAAACGTGTTGATCTATCAACAGAGAGAATGCAAGTTAAACAAACGGCATAAGTACTCTTAATGGTAATATGCTTTGTACCGAAGTCAAAGTCACTTAAATGGTTATTTTACATGGAGTGAAATATGTTTAAGTATAACTTGAATGTAACACAAAATGTGTATAAAATTGTAATTTGTAAAGTGTGATTTGTGAAATCTTGCACTTGAATTATGGTAAAACAAGACCTAAAAAAGGTCTTACTTTTTAGACATATATTCACATAAAGGTTGTTTTCACACAAAGAGAACACATGCTACTGTATAAGGGAAAAAAATGACACTAAGATAGTTTTAACATGTTTTGTATTCATTGGCCAAAATGTTTTAATTCTAAATATTATTTCATTTCATCAACAATATTTGTCTTTAAAGTTTCTTTTAAGTTATTTTTTTTTTAATATGACTGTTACACCAATATTTTATAATTTGTCTGTTTAAAGTGGACCCATCACCTACACTCAGTTATAGAAGCCAATTTGGGGACTGATCCAATTAGTAACATCACTCACTAATGATCACTCACTAATGAAAATTGGTTTAGCATAAAAAAATGGCTGCCTTTGGTTCATGTAGGTGATAGATCCACTTTAAAGCTAAAAGGAGCTATTTCAATGCAGTCAGATGGAGTACTGTTGATTGTTCTATAAACTATTGTGTGTTTAAACTTCAACTTGAGTTTAGCAATGCAACCTTTTATTTTATTTTTTTAAGATGCTAAGCTGTAAAATATTGTCATATTGCTAATTTCCTGGTAAAGTGTAGTTATTTTATTTGAATAAAAGCATGTCACGAGAAATAAAATGTGTATTATTATTATTTGGGGATTAAGAATAATACATCACATTATTATCTCTCATAGTGATTAAGATTTAACCTTTTTTCCTTTTTGTGATTTATCTGTTTTTCAAGTTTATATAACATTTTTAGTCATGCAGAGAAATACTGCACAACAAAGTAAGATATCCCTTTTAAACAGTGGTCACAGTACTTATACTGCTTTGATTGTAAAACTATCAAATTCTATTTACTTACATTCTCATTAAATTTTACATACTGCCACTTCTAAATTTGCACTTCGACCACTGCCACTAAATATAATGATTAAGAATGAATGACCACTTAATGATGAAAAGGGCTAATTGTAACATGCTGAGTCATATAGGTTAATATAAAAAGATTATTCTACTTTGGTTTAATTTAAGTGGACACACACAGCAACATGGTCATTCTGCTTGATCTACAATTAGCCATATCCATAGTCTGATTAAGTGGCCAAACACAGATAAGTGGTTTGCAAGGAGCAGCATACATGCCAAAACAATTATGGTTCAACCACAGATCTTGGCAAGATCAAAATATTTTATTGGTTGAGTTTGATGGGGAAGAATGATTGTTTCTGACCTGCACCTGGCAAATATTGTGCCGATCTGGTCTCACTGTTAGTGGTCTACATTTACCCTTTTTAAGTTTACATGTCTGGCTTTTTTGCAGTAGAATAATAAATGGGCAAGTCACAGTGGGAAAAAATGTGTGGTCAGATATGCAGTTGCATAAAAAATGATTTGCCAATTTAGGTGTTGTGCCTTGTAACCTTACTTCAAAACGTTACACAGCCTTAACATTAGCCCATGCCATACATCTAAATCTACCCCAAGTCCTAACCCTATGTTATTATTGTGGCCATTCGAACATCACACCCAAATGTGCTTGCTGAACAATTGCATTCCAAAACCATGGACATTGATATGAAGGTGTTCAACGGGGTTGAGGTCAGGGCTCTGCAGGCTAGTCAAGTTTTTCCACACCAAACTTGAGAAACCATTTTTTGATGGACCTCACTTTGTGCATTGGGGCATTGTAATGTTAAAACAGGAAAAGGCCTTACCGCAAAGATGGAAGCACACAATTATCTAGAATGTCATTGTATGCTGTATCCTGGCCAAAACATGACCAAAAGCCCCAAGTGGACAGCAAAGTGTAGTATCATTGGGGGAGGTGTGGGCAGAGGGCATACATTGTACAGGGAGTAAGCAGCATCACTCTTTACCAACCTGTAGTACTGGTAGATAATGAACGCCATGACCTGCTTGCCTTACGTTTTTTTTCCTCTCTCTGCCATAATGCAGGAAGTTTAGTCCAGCAGTCATGTGGGCCGTTAAATTTTTACTATGGGGCCCACAAAGGTCTTATTATGCAACACCTGCCTGTAGATGAAGATCTAAAACTATCGTCATAACAGAGCTCTGATCCTGCTTTTCCAAATTCTAAAATCTAAATGTACCAATGAAACGTAAAAAAAAATTATATTGTGCTACTCTAGAACTTGATGCCTTTTGATATAGTTGCAAATCAGCTTCCTTGGATTGGATAGGGATATTGGGGCCCACAAATATTTTACACAAGCCTTGCTCTCTTTCTGTATTACTTTATGTATTGCTCTCTGTATCTTCCAAGGCAGAAGAAATTCAGAAAATCCAAAATGACATGTCCAGTACTTTCACACAGATCTGTAGCAAAAAATATGTCAAACAATTAGGTGTTTGAAAATACAATAGTAATCCGGCACACTGCAATCATATGCTGGCCTACGACGTTACTGGTGTAAACTCATTTCTGCATTGTGATCAGACCATAGAAATTGATCAGTAAATAAAATCAATGCGGCACATTGAAGGCTCTATGAATAGCAGTATATTCTGCCACATTATACTACATACACATTTTACAAGCTTTACCTTCAGATCTGTGCTATTCATCTGTTATAACCATAGGCTGAAAAGATTGTGACTCTGCACACTCCATAGAGATCTATGGACAGTGCCGGTCATGAGTGCACTACACACTGCAGGATTGGAACGTCATCGTTGAACAAGGTTTTTAGTTTGGTTTAAAAATCAAATTAAATTATACAATGTGCCTTGGAATGATAATCGTTCATCGTTGGAGAGTACACACTAATGCAGACTTGTCAAACCCACGGCCCGCACACATATTTTTGCGCCCCAGAAAAAAATACTTATCTGACATGACGGTGGCCGGTGCCCTACTACTACTACTACTACTACTACTACTACTACTCCTCCTCCTCCTCCTCCTGAATGTTGGGTGTGATGTCATCATGCCCGACATTTGCAGCATGGAGGGCACAGTGTGGAACAGGAGACAGGTGAAGGAGTGCAAAAGCAGCATAGAGAGCACAGTGTCAAGCATCTGGAAGAAAACATTCAACATTTCATTTATTTTTCTTAGTAATAAACTTTAAAAAAAAACTGCATATGAGACTTTCTTTTTCTTGCGGCCCAGACTTTGATTATTTGACTTAATTTGGGTTTTGAGTGTGACATGCCTGCACTAATGCGATATCAGACGAATGGTCATTTATCATGTGATTGGCCCGATAATCGGCTGAAAACCCTGTAGTGTGTATCCAGCCCCGTACCCTTTTGACCACCACCGACTAGACTTAATGTTTATATATTTCTATGCATCAGACCAATGTCTTCTCGACTCCTGTTTATTATCTATTCTACAATATCCGAAGCTTTCCTCAATTATTAAACGCTAATGTTCCAACACAGTTGAAAATGGAATGCAATAATATCCTACCCTAAACTCTTTACAGCATTGCTTATTCTAGACTTTCACAACTGCTGCATTGATTTATTAATCTCAGAAGGAACTTATATATGGCAATGGTTAGCTGGAAGATGTCTTGCTCCGATTACACAAACAAATGCTATCAGGTTAAAATTGAACTATCTTCTATGCCAAGCAGTAATATTACTTTGTTTTCTACCCCCCACTAACTTTACAGCTGAAGACATTGACATATACTGTAAAGTGGACCATGCAGGGTCCTTCATTTATTATACAGAAAATGCTAAAAATAAATGCGCCAGTTATATTTTACTGCTCCCCCGGTCACCCCACAATTTATCTTATAATATAAAAGAAACCAGCGAAATGTATAAAATATCAGACTTAATAAAAGTAATTATGTTTTAAAATTCAACTAATCCTTGACTAAGCACAACCCTGTGAATTATATAGTGCCAACCTATTGGAACAACTATTCCAGATGAAATTGTATTAGTGTGAACTGCTATACTCTTCTTGGATAGCTATGAGCAATCAAGAGGCAGATAAAATACATTAATATCTATATGGATCTAAATATTATATAGATCATACCTGGTTGGTTACATTATAAAGATCAACTGTATGATCTATTTTATTATATTTAGATCATCTCCTTACTATCCTCAGCGATATATTGGCTATGAAAGCCACTTTTGTAACTTTATATGCTGACCTTTAACTAAACCTATTGTAGCGCTCCCGTCACACAGATAGTACCTGTCTCGTTACCTGCAGTCCATTCATCGGGAAACTGCCATGTCCCAGCATCAGACATTCTCCAGTTCATTCATTCAGCTATATTCAGATCTGTGCAGGTGCAAGCCTATTGCAGTTCAGGACCTCCTCCCTCTTTTTCATTGGCTAAGCACTTCTGGAGCACTATTTAAACCTCCTGGATTCACCTGTCTGATGCCTGTTCTTCAAGCTCACTTCCTGCAGCCTGTGATTCTGGTTCCTGTTATCCTTGTGGTTTGCCTGTGTTCCAGTCTGCTCTCAGTTCGTGGTCTGTGCTAAACCATCGCTGTTCCCGTACCTCTCATCGTCTCCAGTGTACTTCATTGTGACAGCTCCGGTTCTCTCATCGCTACCACTCAGAGCCGCCATTACACCTGTGACTCCTCAGCTGCTATCACAAGTTACCTCCGCTACTCCAGTCTGCTCTCAGTCTCTGGCCCTGTTGAACTATCGCTGCTCCAGTACCTCTATTACCATCTCCAGTGTACATCATCGTGACAGCTCCGGTTCTCTCATCGGTACCACTCAGAGCCGCTACTACATCTGTGACTCCTCAGCTGCTGCAGCCTGCTCTCAGTCTCTGACCGTTTTGAACTATCGCTGCTCCAGTACCTCTATTACCATCTCCAGTGTACTTCATTGTGACAGCTTCAGTTCTCTCATTACTACCACTCAGAGCTGCTACTCTCTCTGTGACTCATCAGCTGTTACCACGGGTTACCTCCGTTACTCCAGTCTGCTCTCAATCTCTGGCCGTGTTGAACTATCGCTGCTCCAGTACCTCTATTACCATCTCCAGTGTACATCATCGTTACAGCTTCAGTTCTCTCATCACTACCGTTCAGAGCTGCTATTTCATTTGGGACTCATCAGCTGTTACTACGAGTTACCTCCACCACTCCAGTCAGCCTTTAGCTTCTGGCTGTGTTGAACTATTGCTGCTCCAGTACTTCCATTACCATCTCCAGAGTACTTCATAGTGACAGCCTCTGTCCTCTCATTGTATACCACAGAGCACCTAATCTCCTAGTGATTTATTGGCTGCTGACCATCAGCCTATATTATTGTTGTGCCTGTATTTATACCACTCATCTGTGGACTCCATCGTCTCCATCCACTTCACCTGGCTCCACCCCATCGTTCTGCTGTACACTCACTCATGGGACCGCAACCTGCAGATTTGGTGCAGCTAAGACCATACCTCCTTGCGGGGGTTCCTGGTGAAAACCACCTGGCTGTTAGACTCCGCGCCCGTGGGTGGGCTTAGCCATGTTCAGCAGAGCCTAGGGATCAATTTCCTGTAAGCCAACCGTGACACCTATATTAAGCCTTATACTCCATCCTGGTAAGACAGAAGAAAGTTGCAAGTGCACCCAGCAATTTTAATACATAATTAGTTTTATTAAGTCTGATATTTTATACCTTTCGTTGGTTTCTTTTATATTATAATTAATAAAAGATAAATTTTATTGGATGTGTTTATATATATATATATATATATATATATATATATATATATATACTTACACTATTTATACTGGGACATTTAGTGTACCTTATTTAACAAACTCCTGTTCAATCCCTTTTGATCTTTTGATTTGTTCTATAAATTGCTCTGTGCTTCAGATTTGAGCTGTGCAGTGCTCTACACTCTACCACTGGCACCATCCTTTATGTCTTGCTGGAGATTCTGAGATGATAATCTTAATAGTTATTCAAAGGTAATGTACTGAAATCTTAGAGACTTGTTATACTGTGGTGATTTCACAGTTTCTCGGGATTACAGCGGGGATGCAATAAGTTACATTCTCATTAATATTTATACCTATTTATACCTGCCCAGAAGATGGATTACTTAAAAATAAAAAGGTAAATTCAGAAGAAATTACAGCAGTTATACAAAGTAAATATTACATTTTTATTCATATGTTGAACATTCCAAAATATATTGTATGTTTAATGTGTAGTTGTGTTTAATAAACAGCTTTATTTTAAAACTAGCAGAGATTTCTTCTTTAGGTCAGGGCTGGATGAATCATAAGAACCAGTTAGCTAATGGGGTCATGAGTTCAATACCCGACCATGGCCTTATCTGTGTGGAGTTTGTATGTTCTCCCCGTGTTTGCGTGGGTTTCCTCCGATTCCTCCAGTTTCCTCCGACACTCTAAAAACATACTAGTAAGTTAATTGGCTGCTATCAAAATTGACCCTAGTTTCTCTCTCTCTCTCTCTCTCTCTCGGCAGGGACTGATGTGAATGAGTTCTCTGTACAGCGCTGCGGAATTAGTGGCGCTATATAAATAAATGGTGATGATGATGAATACACCTAAAAAAATTACTGCTGGCCCTAACGGTTGTCATTTCTATTTGCCATGGAGGTGGCACATCTTCCATGATGCCGTGGGGTTGACTGACTACTGAAATAAATAATTCTTAAATAAAGACAATAACCCTGTGTCCCTCTCTTATGTCTGACACTGGACAAAGAAGTGAGAAAGGAACAGGGGAATAGGTGGGTTATAGGGAGGGAGAGAAGTTTATTATTTTCCTGTGCCCTACCATGTAAGGATAACATAACCCATGTTTGTTGGAGGAGAAAGTCACACTTTTTACATCCCCAAACCTTCCAACATACACAATCCCACTGTGACATATGGTTTGGGATCTCCCAATAAGAGTGCATTTTCACACCGACAGGTGTTCAGAAGTTCCTAGTGAAGCCTGATTGGCAGGAGTTTGCTAGGAAGAGCATCCTCTAACCAATGACAGTGCTACTGAGTGGAAGATGGGCCACAGGTACAGTGTCTTTGAGAGTGTGTGAGTTCTCTAGGCAAAGGGGCTTTGCTGGCATTATATGACTGGACATGGGAATGTACTATACATACTGGACTGTAAATGGCTTTGTTTTACACAGCACAGTATTTATTTTAATTTAATCATATACTGTAAAATATATACTTTTTACCATAATGTGCATGCTGCATATTCACTTTTCAGTTTCAACAAGTAAATATGTATTGACCTTACCATGCATATCAAAAAAGTGTTTTTTCCTCCTGCTATGCTCTACGTTATGCATAGCACATAGCCTTTTTATAACATGTTCCTCAATGTGATGGAAAATGTTTACCAAGGACCCCCTAAAGTGTGTATTTATATTATGTACACTTAAAAAATGTAAATTTATTCAAAGTACCCACAATTATGAGCAAATTTAAACCAAGCCAACCAAGCTTATCCATGTAAATGTTTTAAAAATACCCATTTTGATTAGATTTATAAATGTTTATTACATTTAAATAAATACAATGTTATATTAGTTTATTTTATACAGCCTGAAATAACAAATTAATCTATTTTCTATATTATATTACATGCAATACACCCTTTGGATACAACTTTAGAACATAAGAGCTAAGGATTATTATTGTTATCTTTTATTTATAAGGTGCCACAAAGGTTCTGTAGCGCTTTACATAGTGAGCTAGAACATACAACAAAATGACAAAACAACAAGTACAAAAGTGACAGAATTATATAAAGACAACAAATTTATATAAATACATAATTCCAACCCACGAAATTACATAAGGAAAACTCTATAAGAGTTTAAATTCTAGAGCAGGCATGTCAAATTCAAAAACCCAATTGGGCCAAATAATCAAAGTCTAAGATTGTGGGCCGCAAGAAAAAGTCGCATGCAATTTTGTAAGGTTTATTATTAAGAAAAAAACAAAAATAAAGTTTAATGTGTTCTTCCCGATGCTTGACACTGTGCCCTCCTTGCTGCTTTTGCTCCCTTTAATCCCTGTTTCCCGTTTCACACTGTGCCCTCCATGCTGCTTTTACTCCCCTTTACCTGTCTCCCATTTCACACTGTGCCCTCCATGCTGCTTTTACTCCCCTTTACCTGTCTCCCATTTCACACTGTGCCCTCCATGCTGCTTTTACTCTCCTTCACCTGTCTCCTGTTTCACACTGCGCCCTTCATGCTGCTTTTACTCCCCTTTACCTGTCTCCCATTTCACGCTGTGCCCTCTATGCTGCTTTTACTCCCCTTAACCTATCTCCCCTGTTTCATACTGCGCCCCTTTCTTGCTGCTTTTCCTCCCCTTCACCTGTCTTCCATTACACACTGCGTCCTCCATGCTGCTTTAGTTCTCCTTCAATTACCTTTCCATTACCTTCTTTCTTCTCTTCTGTATTCTTTTCTTCTCTTCTTCCCGTAGCGCCAATTTTTACGCTCCTCACTGCAAATGTTGGGCATTCAGTGGTAAGGGAGGAGGGCACTGGATGTGAATGCGTCATTTAAGTATTTTTTTCATGTTTTTTTCTGGGCCCTGGCTGAGCAGCAAAAAATATGCTTTGTGTGCATGCGGCACGCGAGTTTGACACATCTGTTTTAGAGAGTATATCCTTTTCGCTGTAACACACTAAGCACTGTGTGATCATTTTTATAGCACATTTTACATGGTACTTAAAATCCTTCCGTTTCTAGTACACTGTTTATAACGATGATGCATCTACCTAGGCTCCCCGAAGTCTCTGTGTTGTTGCCATCTATTTATGAAAACTGAATTTGTTGATCCCGCTACACCTAATTAGTCAGCTACCAGCACAGTTAATGGCTCTGCAATACCTGATACCATACAAACACATTCTATGATTCAACACTGCTTTCCCATTTACGCTCAATATTAATTATATAATACCTTAACTACCACACTATCTACAGATTATCCTCACTTCAACCTAATCCAAAATGCTACTGCAAAATGTATATGCCTCACACACTGATCCCACTCTGCATATTGCTGCATTGGCTCCCATTACCTTTTCAAACGAATAACATCATAACCTCCAAGACTCTCCCAAACACAAATATGATTTATATTAATTCACTCATCTCTAAGTGTTCTTCAAAAGTCACTCTTCAGTCATCTAGGCATGTTTCTCTTTACCGTCCTTTTCTAAGTTCTCCCCATGCATTTTTAGTAAACCGCACCTCTTCTCTAGAACTCTGCTTAAAATATTACCCCAGTCTTTACACTAAGAGGTATTTATTTTTCATTAATACCTACAATGAACACGTGCACCATTCCTTCTCGCAAAACCCTCAATTTTTTTCTCCCCATAGGTTGTCAATCTCCCAGTTTTCTTTACATAATCAACTTTCTCATGGTCAGTGTCCTCAGCACTTACCATTTCAGTATGGTTTATTTTGTTTAATATGTATATCATGTTTCTATAGTTATTTATACTTGCTCTATAAAAATGTAATAAGATAATTATTGCACACACTCTATTTGAACTAAATAACTTGGTCATCTTTTATAAATGTATCTCATTGTGTAACAGGATGGACCATGTACAATATCATCATCATCTATTTATATAGCGCCACTAATGCTGCAGCGCGGCACAGAGAACTTATTCACATCAGTCCCTGCCCCATTGGAGCTTACAGTCTAAATTCCCTAACATACAGACACACAGACCAAGAGAGGCGAAGGGCAATTTAATAGCAGCCAATTAACCTACTAGTATGTTTTTGGAGTGTGGGAGGAAACCGGAGCACCCAGATAAAAACCCACATAAACACGGGAAGAACATAGAACTCCACACAGATAAGGGCATGGTTGGAAATTGAACGGATGACCCCAATGCTGTGAGGCAGAAGTGCTAATCACTAAGCCACCGTGCTGCCTGTACAATATATGTTACTTCTCATATTTTATACTGACTATACTTACTACATGTGTCAAAATAAAAAGTTTCAAAAAGGTTTTTTCTTTAGTGTTTCCCTCTCCTAAAATACATTTTTCTGCATCTACTGCTGTGGGCAATCACATCTTTAGTGTTCAGTGCAGTACAAACAGTTAAAGAAAAAAACGAACTCTTATTTACCAGCTTCACTCTGATGGAATTGCCGGGGTCTGGATGGATCTATTAGTGCATATTAGCACATTCTACACTAATTTTGAGTGGTGTTATTAGTTAAGACTAAAATAAGGGCATTTATTCTATGACACCCTGCATTATGGTGAAATATATACACGAAAAAAAATAAGTTCATTATTATAGGTGCACTGACAACTCCTCATGAAGTATATGGGTTTAATTCAAAAGGAGCATAACTGACTTAAAACTTAACTTTTATTATTAATTGTAAAATTTGCGACATATAAAAAGAGGTGTGAGTGTTTAAACAAAAAGTGACAATAAAATTGCTGTCTGCTCTACTACACTTCTCCTATATCATTATGAGAGCTATAGCTATAAAGTTACCAGATATTAAACTCTTCCTACACCAGATTAAGAGTATATTCAATAGATCTAAATATACAGAAGTAGCACAAAGATATATTGTCCATTATCTAGCTATTTGAAGTATAATTGCAGATTCACTCATGGTCTAATCCAGACTTGGCTAACCTGTGGCACTCCAGGTGTTGTGCAACTACAAGTCCCAGCATACCCTTCCAGCAATAATCTTCTATATATTGGCAAAGCATGTTGGGACTTGTAGTTTCAAAACACCTAGAGTGCCACAGGTTAGCCAAGCCTGGTCGAATCCATTATCCTCCAAATGTGTATATGGAAAATATAATATCAACCCCGAGGCTGTCTGCTATGAAGGTAAATATCGCTGTGGATCTTAGAAATGCTACGGGGGGTGATTTGCTAGCTACCTGGCTAAAACTCCAGACTGGCTGTGGGTTCAATGGAGTAGTATAAGGAAAGAACAGCTTCATTAGTCATATGAGACAGAGTGCAGGCAGCGAAGATGCCGAAGCGTGTTTCGCTTTGCCTTGCCACTGATTAATCAGATTTAGCGAAACGCGCATTGGTGTTTTCGCTGTCTACACTCAGTAGTCATTACAATAGCAATATGTTGTTCAATGTATTGAATAACATATTGCACTGGGGCACAGTCATGTTGGAATAGAAAAAGGCCTTCCCCAAACTGTTGCCACAAAGTTGGAAGCATAGCATTGTCCAAAATGACTTGGTATTCTGCAGCATTAAGATTGCCCTTCACTGGAGATAAAGGGCCTAGCCCAAACCTTGAAAAACAGCCCCATACCATTATCCCTCCTTCACCAAACTTCACAGTTGGCATAATGCAGTCAGGCGGGTAACGTTCTCCCAGCATCAGCCAAACCCAGACTCGCCCATCTGACTGCCAAAAAGAGAAGTGTGATTCGTTACTCCACAGAACATGTTTCTACCGCTCCACAGTCCAGTGTCTGTGTGCTTTACACCACTCCATCCTGATGCTTGGAATTGGTCTTGGTGATGTGAGGCTTGCATGCAGCTGCTCGGCCATGGAAACCCATTCCATTAAGCTCCCGCAGTCTTTGTGCTTACATTAATGCCAGTGGAAGTTTGGAACACTTCAGCCATGGAATCAGCAGTGCGTTGGCGACTTTTATGCACCATGCGTCTTAGCAGTCGTTGACCACGCTCTGTGATTTTACGTGGTCTTCCCCTTCATAGCTAAGTTGCTGTTGTTCCTAAACGCTTCCACTTTCTAATAATATCACTTACAGTTGACCGTAGAATATCCAGCAGAGATGAAATTTCATGAGCTGTTTTATTGCAAAGGTGGTATCCTATCACAGTACCGTGTTTGAAGTCACTGAGCTCTTCAGAACAATCCATTTTGTATCACAAATGCTTGCAAATGGAGACTGCTTGGTGCTTGATTTTATACACCTCTGGTATCGGGTCTGATTGAAACACCTCAATTCAATAATTAACAGGTGTGGCCAAATACTTTTGTCCATGTAGTGTATATGGCACCAGCAAATTCCGTAGCGCTTTACAATTGGGAACAAACACAGTAATAAACAAACTGGGTAAAAGAGCCAAATAAGTGAGAAGGCCCTGCAAGCAACCTTACAATATATGGAACAATGGGAGTTGGATACATGAGGTTACGGCTACATATTGCATTTCAGTCCAGCCAGATTGTAAAGGTAAAAAACAAAAACAAAACAAAAGTAGTTACTCACACAGGAATGTTTGTTAGAGGGTTGTTGTCTTGTGTGAATTATGTAACGGGTGATAATCTAGTGAGGTTAAGAATGTGACTGAGGTATATTATAAGCTTGCCTGAAGAGGTTAGTTTTCAGAGAACGCTTGAAGGTTGTAGACCAGAAGAATGTCTTATTGTGCGAGGGAGAGAATTCCATAGAATGGGTGCAACTCAAAAGAAGTCCTGTACATGGGAATGGGAGGATGTAATATGAGTGGCTGATAGATACAGATCTTGTGCAGAATGGAGTTGTCGAGTTGGGAGATATTTTGAGACAAGTGAGGAGATGTATGTTGGTGCAGCTTTGTTGATGGCCTTGTAGGTTAGTAAAATTATTTATATTGGATTCAGTAAAAAAAAACAGGCAACCAGTGTAAGGACAGACAGAGTGATTCAGCAGAGGAATAAAGATTTGCAAGAAAAATCAATCTGGCCACTGCATGCAAAATAGATTGTAGGGGTGCGAGTCTGTTCAGGGGAAGACCATTAAGGAGGGAATTGCAATAGTCAATACGGGAGATGATGAGTGCATGAATTAAGTGTTTTGCAGTGTCTTGTGTAAGGTATGTTTGCATTCTGGAAATGTTGTTTAGATGTATGTAACAGGATTGAGATATAGAGTCGATGTGGAGAACAAAGGATAGTTCTGAGTCAAGGATCACACCTAGGCAGTGAGCTTGAGGGGTGTAGTTTAAGGTCATGTTGTCAACAGAAATAGTAATGTCAGGTAGGTGTCTGCTGCCTCATTGCCGGTTATAGCTTCTGCTCCCCAGTCTGCTGACCTGCTTTGTTCCTGTTCCTGTCTATTTGAACTTCTACTGATCTCCCGTGTATGACCCTTGGCTTGGATTTGGACTTTGCTTGTGAACCTCGTGACCCTGATCTCTGGCTTGTATACCGACCTCCCTGTCTGCTCGTGACCCCTGACCTCAGCTTGTTTATTGGTACCGTTGTCTGCTGCCGGCCCCTGACCTCTGCTTGGATTCCACTCCGCTTGCCTGGGTTCTCCCCAGCCGATACACACTTCACGACCCTCTGTCAGTCTGCAGCCCAGTCTGTCCCCACCATCAGGGGCTCCAGTGAACACCTGACTGGCAGAGTAGACTCCGGGTTGTGTTGTGCCGGCTGGAGGGGTTCCTAACATTATAACCGGCCTAATAACAGACGTTCCGGAGACGAAGTTGAGATGGATGGAAGCGGAACTTCACCGTCTCCGGCGCAAGCCCTAACGGGCCATGTTGAGTCTCTGTACCAAATGATCCACGGATTGTCTGAGCGTTTGTCCGTTCAAGAAGAAGCCGCGAAAACCTCACAACCCACTCCGAGTTCCACCTGTGAACCTAAGATGAATTTGCCGGATCGGTTCACTGGAAATAGATCCCTGTTTCGGAATTTCAGGGAGAGCTGCAAGCTCTATTTCCGGTTGAGACCCCGCTCCTACGGTTCCGAGCAACAAAGAGTCGGGATTATCATTTCCCTCCTACAGGGTGACCCCCAGTCCTGGGCCTTTTCTTTGCCGCAGACCAGTCCTGCCATGCAGTCCATAGATGCTTTCTTTGAGGCATTAGGTCTACTATATGATGACCCGGATCGAATGGCCTCCGCTGAAGCTCATCTACGGGCCTTGAAACAGGGACGGCGGTCGGCAGAGGAATACTGCGCTGAATTTCGTAGATGGTCACCTGACAGTGGATGGAATGACCCTGCTTTACGCAGTCAGTTCCGTCTGGGCCTGTCGGAATAAATTAAAGACTCCTTAGTGCAATATCCTTCTCCTACCTCACTGGAGGATTTGATGCACCTCTCCATTAAAATTGACAGGAGAATTAAAGAGCGGAAATCTGAAAAAGAGGCATCTTCTCTATCTGCTCTGATTCCTGTTTCCACGGATGATGAGGAGCCTATGCAATTAGGAGTGTATCGTCTCTCTCCTGAGAAAAGAGACAGGAGACGATCACAAGGTCTATGTCTCTACTGTGGCACTAAAGGCCACTTCTTCCGTTCCTGCCCTAATAAGCCGGGAAAAGAGCATGCCTAGAGAATGAGGGGAAAATTCACCTAGGTCTACAAATTGTTTCCCCGAAAAATGCTGTATTATTTCCTGCACAACTCACGTCCAGTGCTGGTTCTGTGAACTTGTCGGCCTTCATTGACAGTGGAGCTGCAGGCAACTTCCTTGACATCGAGTTTGCCCGCTCTGCCGGAATTCCACGAATTAAACTCAAATCTGCCATTACGGTATGTGGCTTAGATGGTAGTCCATTGCCAGGAGGCAAGATTACCTGGGAGACCCCGCTACTACAATTGAACATTGGGGCTCTCCACTTGGAATCCATAGTCTTCTTCCTTATCGAATGTCCGTCAGTTCCTTTGATTCTGGGTCACCCCTGGCTATCCCGCCATAACCCTGTCATAGATTGGGCAAAAGGAGAAATTGTCCAGTGGAGCTCTTATTGTACACAGTCTTGCTTGACACTGCCTTTGCGTATGATTCGGCCTATTCCGGAGCAGCTTCCTTCACAGTATCATGGGTTCTGGGATGTCTTCTCCAAAAAGGCTGCTGACACTCTACCACCACACCGGGAATTCGACTGTGCCATCAAGCTCATTACGGGTTCTAAATTACCAAAGGGACGCTTGTACTCTCTCTCCGGTCCAGAGACCAAATTCATGCAGGAATACATTGACGAAAACCTGGAGAAAGGCTTCATCAGGCCATCCAAGTCCCTAGTAGGAGCAGGGTGCTTCTTTGTATCCAAGAAGGACGGTGGACTCAGACCCTGTATCGACTACCGAGGGCTGAATCTCATTACGGTTAAGAATACCTATCCCCTTCCTCTCATCTCCGTACTTTTTGACCAACTAAGAGGGGCAACTATCTTCACAAAAATTGATCTTCGTGGTGCCTATAACCTCATACGTATTAGAGCAGGTGATGAGTGGAAGACGGCATTCAACACGCTCTCGGGCCACTACGAATATCTGGTCATGCCGTTTTGCCTTAGTAATGCCCCTGCAGTATTCCAGAATTTAATTAATGAGGTGTTACGTGAATTTCTGGGACACTTCGTTGTTGTCTACTTCGACGACATCCTCATATATTCAGAATTGTTGTCAGTACACCAGGGTCCTGTCAGACAAGTCTTACAGAAATTGCGGGAACACCATCTCTAAGCTAAACTCGAGAAATGCGAGTTCGAGGTCCAGAAGGTATCCTTCTTAGGTTATATAATCTCCTCAGAAGGTTTCTCCATGGATTTAACCAAGGTCCAAGCAATCCTGGATTGGGTACAACCGAATAACCTCAAGGCGGTCCATAGATTCCTGGGAATCGCCAATTATTACAGGAGATTTATTGGCGGCTTTGCTGATATCGTGGCTCCTTTCGTCACCTTGACCCGCAAGGGAAGTGATCCAGCTGATTGGTCACCACAGGCAATAACTGCATTTGAAACTCTGAAGGAAGCCTTTGTGTCTGCTCGGGTCCTTAGACATCCAGATCCTAAGGTACCGTTTGTTCTGGAAGTTGATGCCTCTGACGTCTGTGCTGGTGCCATCTTATCACAAAAGGATCCCCATACTCACCGTCTACATCCATGTGCTTACTTTTCCCGTCAGTTCTCTTCAGCGGAAACCAACTATGATGTGGGAAACCGAGAGCTGTTGGCAATCAAATGGGCCTTTGAGGAATGGCGACATTAGTTGGAAGGCGCTACACACCAGATCTCCGTTATAACGGATCATAAGAATCTGCAGTATATACAGTCGGCCAAACGACTGAACCCTCGACAGGCTCGTTGGTCGCTGTTCTTCACCCGTTTTAACTTTGTAATCACTTACCGTCCAGGTTCTAAAAATGTCCGGGCAGACGCCCTGTCCAGAAGCTTCCTTGCACACCATGCTCCGGTTACTAGTCCAGAACCTATTGTTCCCTTATCTATGATCGATGCTGGGTTAACCCAAGACCTGAGCTGTACATTACAAAGATTTCAGAAATTAGCTCCTGATAATACCCCAGTAGGGTGCTTGTTTGTCCCAGTTCATCTAAGGAAGGCAGTCATTGCTGAAGCACACAATAATCAGACTGCTGGACATCCGGGAGTTTTCAAGACATTGGAAACCCTTTCTCGTACTGTATGGTGGCCATCTTTGTCTGCTGACGTCAAGAGTCACGTCCTGTCTTGTGAAATTTGTGCCAGGAACAAAGTTCCCAGGACTCGTCCGGTAGGTCAGTTGGTTCCGTTGGCTGCTCCTGCAAAACCTTGGACACATTTGTCCATGGACTTTATCGTTGATTTACCACCTTCTGCGGGACACAATACCATTTGGGTCGTGGTAGACCGCTTCAGCAAAATGGCACATTTCATTCCACTAACCCGACTTCCTACCGCCCGAGATCTAGCCATTCTCTTCATCCAGCATGTTTTCCGTCTCCATGGACTTCCTTCTGATATCGTTTCTGATCGTGGTTCACAATTCATTGCACAATTCTGGAAATCCTTCTGTACCCTGCTCGGAATTAAAATCAGTTTATCATCCGCATACCATCCTCAGTCAAATGGGCAAACTGAAAGGGTTAACCAGTCCTTAGAGCAATTTTTACGATGCTATACGTCAGAATTCCATGATAACTGGTCCTCCTTGTTACCTTGGGCGGAATTTGCTTGTAATAACTCATGTCACTCATCCACCAAAACTTCTCCGTTTTTTTTGCAATTATGGCTTTCACCCCAGATCCAACTCCTTGTACTCACTCAAGTCCGCTGGTATCCAGGAGATCCGCTCTACTGCCAGGGACCTCAGAGCTATCTGGAAGAAAGTACAGTCATCTTTGAGACAAGCTTCATTTCTTGCAAAAAAAAAATTCGGACCGCCACCGTACCATCTGCTCCTTCAAGGTGGGCCAAAAAGTATGGCTGTCTACAAAAAATATCAGGTTCAGACAGCCTTGCAAGAAGTTTGGGCCTGAGGGCTAATTGGAACAGATTGTGGGCAATTAGAGAGCTAGACTCTCATTGGTGTGCTTCAGTATTTAGGGCAATGAGGTCTGCTGCCTCATTGCCGGTTATAGCTTCTGCTCCCCAGTCTGCTGACCTGCTTTGTTCCTGTTCCTGTCTATTTGAACTTCTACTGATCTCCCGTGTATGACCCTTGGCTTGGATTTGGACTTTGCTTGTGAACCTCGTGACCCTGATCTCTGGCTTGTATACCGACCTCCCTGTCTGCTCGTGACCCCTGACCTCAGCTTGTTTATTGGTACCGTTGTCTGCTGCCGGCCCCTGACCTCTGCTTGGATTCCACTCCACTTGCCTGGGTTCTCCCCAGCCAGTACACACTTCACGACCCTCTGTTAGTCTGCAGCCCCGTCTGTCTCCACCATCAGGGGCTCCAGTGAACATCTGACTGGCAGAGTAGACTCCGGGTTGTGTTGTGCCGGCTGGAGGGGTTCCTAACAGTAGGTAACTTCTTTTGGTGGGTGAAAATATTATTAACTCTGTTTTTGAAAGATTGAGTTTGAGTTGGCGAGAGGACATCCAAGATGAAATGGCAGAAAGACAATCAGTAATGCGAGACAACACAGATGGCGAAAGATCAGGTGAGGATAGATAATTTGCGTATCATCCGCATAGAAATGATGATGAAATCCAAAGGAGCTTATTAGTTTTCCAAGAGAAGAGGTGTAGATAGAGAATAGCAGAGGACCTAGGACTGAGCCTTGTGGTACACCAACTGATAAAGGAAACAGAGCAGAGGTGGATCCAGAGAAAATAACACTTAAAGAGCGATTAGATAGGTAGGATGAGAACCAGGATAGGACAGTGTCTTGAAGACCTAGGGATTGTAGTGTTTGTATTAGAAATGCAGCAGAGAGATCAGGAGAATTAGAAGAGTAATGACCATTCGTTTTAGCAGTTATCAAATCATTGACAACCTTGGTCAATGCAGTCTCTGTGGAGTGTTGAGAACGAAAGCCTGACTGAAAAAGGAAGTGTGTAAGGCGAGTGTAGGCAATTCTCTCTAGAAGCTTGGAGGGGCATGGGAGCTGAGGGATGGGACAGTAATTTGAGTGAGAGTTTTTATCAGAATTTTTTTTTATCAGAATAGGAGTAATGACTGTGTGCTTGTATAATGACAGGACGATACCAGGAGAAAGAGAGAGATTACAGATTTTAGTTAGAGGTGGAATGAGCACAGGAAACAGGGATCTACCAATTTGAGAGGGAATAGGATCAAGAGGACAGGAGGTAGAGTAGGAAGATAAGAAGGGAGGCCATCCTCCCACATCTTGCCCACCCCCCTCCACACATACACTAGACACTTATGCTAGTTAAGGTTGGCAAGTATCGACTAAAGATAGCCTTTCTAAAATCCAAAACATTTGTTTTAGGTTTTCTTCACTGCTGCCTATAGATTAAACCATACCGACTGCTGGTCACTAGACTCCAAGTTTTTAATAGTAAAGGCTCTATTTACTAAATGGTCATAAGCCCTACCTAGTCCTAAATGGGTGTTTAGGGCTAGGTGGAGCATTTAGTGCTTCGCCTTATACATCAAACGGTCATTGCTGGCAGTAGACCCCTGCTGGTGAAAAGCTCCCTGAGATAGCAAAAATCCGTAAAAAAAATACTTGTTTAAAAAAAGCATTTGTTCAATTCATTATTGAATTCTTTTAATATATGTTTTCATATTGTTCATTTATTTTTAAACATTTTTTTTCTTTATATTTTTTCCAAGTAGTGGAACTGAAAGGCTAAGTCTGGCCTTACAGTTCCACAGTACATGTGCAAACCGGCTAACCGAGTCATGCATGCATGCATACTTCCCCTGAGACTGCCCAGCAAAGCAACAATTTGACCCTTACCACTCCTGGCCATCATTGCCGAGGCAGCTGTCCATCACATGAATTATGACAACAGGCAATAGAAAATAAGCCTAGAAATCTCTGTTCCCCTTAAAACACTGCAGCACCTGGTGTGCTGCATCCGTTCACCACTGCTCTGCTATGCGTAGGACAAACATGTTCCCGGGCGGGAAAGCGGGGAGAGCCCTAAAATCTGGACTGTCCTGCCAAAATTGGGACAGTTGGGAGGTATGGTACAATGCATATTATATGTAGACCTCCAAAAAAGGTGTATTTTCTGGATTAGCTTCCAGACAATTGATCTGTTTGGTATAGAAAATTGCAAGAATGATGGGTCTATTTTTTATGTATGCATACCTCCACCATTGTTTTGCTCAGAAAGAAGACAGAGATCTCATTAGGACCGAAGGAGCATAAATGCCAAGTCTGTGCCAGCCCTGCACTAATTAATAGATGGAGGGTAGGGGAGAAGTGAGGGGAATGGGTTAGGTAGATTAGGTGTGAAATAGCGGGTGAGCTGGTTATGAGGAAGCCAGCGGAAGAGGGAGGGAGTAGTAGTAGGGATGGCCAGAGGGGATTAGAGAGGTGTAAGTTAAGGGAATCCAGGGGATAAGTGTATTACGGAGTGATTTTTGCCTTTAAAGACAATGCCGTTTTAAATTTTGCTGTCAAAGTTGCCTGATATGGCAATTTGCAAAAATCGCTCCTTAATACATTTATCCCCAGGAGTGTAGAATAAAATTGTTTATCAAAATATACAACCCACCCACCCACGCCACAGATGGATTATAAATTGTATTGTATGTTAACATGTGTTTTATTTAAAAACGCGGCACAAGTTTGAAAGGGAGGGGAGGGCGCGCAAGTGGCAGCCATGGGGATACATGTGTGTCTGAAATGCTCGATACTGCCCTCATGCCGGGTCTTATAAGATGTCAGGGTAAAGGGGGGTGGAATCCCTAGGTCTGGAGGTGCCAGGGGGCATTGAGGGCCCCCTTTTATTGGTTGTGATAATTACGGTTATAGCTGGAGCTGATGGATGCACTGCTGTTTTAATTCCCACTACTCACGCCACAGATGGGTTATAAGATGTATTGTATGTTAACATGTGTTTTATTTGCACACAAGCAGAGTAAGCTGGAAAAGCACTGCAGTCAGCAGCCATCGAGATACCCCCTATTGAAAGTGTGGCTGAAATGCTCAATACCACCCTTATGGAGGGGTCTAGTAAGATGCCAGGATAAAGGGGGGTCGGATCCCCTGGCCTGGAGGGGCATTGAAGGCCCCCTCTTATTGGTTGTGATAATTACAGTTATGGCTGGTGTTGATGGATGCACTGCTCTTTTCTTTGCCACCTTACAAAAGATTGATTTTAAAATAGAGTGGTGACCTCTTTTCTCACCAAAACAAATCTCATGTCTTTATTTCAAGGAAATAGGGGGTGGGTAGAAAGAAAGGGGGAGGTCTATGTTGTAAAGTAGCCATCAGGGAGGAGTATTCATTGTAAAATAGTCATAGAGAAATATATGTTCTACAACTGGGAGCCAGAAAGAGGTCTTCAATTTTTATTAGCCTACAGAGATGGTTCTTCACTGTATAATCACAAGAAATGTCTTTATCTTATACACTGGCCATCAGAAAGAAATGTATCACAAGAAATTGGCCAGCACTGTGTGCTAACCACCAGTAAGGGATCTAATCTAGTAACTAGCAGAGAGAAGGATCTTCATTGTATACCAGAAAAAATAAAGTGACAAATTAAGTATACTAGCCAGCAGCAGTCATTTTGGGAGGTTAGGCAACAATGATTAGTGGACACTGCTAGGTATTGAACACTGTTTGGTATAATATGCTCTGACACACATTGCATGGCAGTCAGCTCTCAACTGTTGCCAAGTATGCCATAGGTGACAAAGAGATAGTGTGACAGACATCCTAATACTGTACCATTGTCAGTATGTGTGTCACATTATAGGTGTGCATAAGATTCCTCTGATAAATTAATTAAAACTAACTTGCTGCTTTCTCTCTTTGCCCACTATCCTCAGTATATTATGAATACATAACAAGCAGTTCTCATGCCTCTGACATCCCCATCATATACTCTATTCTGTGTGTACCGCACCTCTCTAGCAGGCATGCTTCCGGGGCAGCTCAGCTCGGGGTCCTCAGACAGCGCTTTGTGATTGGTTACCGGCAGATCCGCTTGACAACCGCAACCTGAGAGAGAAGAGACGCAGAGATAGAACACTGCGGCCCGGGCACCAGGGGCTCATCCTGGGGATACGGACACCGGGGCGTAAAGCTTCCCACATCCACCGGCTGCGGAAACCGAGAGCCCAACACCAGACGTGGCGCTGGGACACCGGATCGGGAGAGGGGAGAAGCAGGTACCAGAGGAGGAGGGAAGAGGAATTGCCTGCGGGGTATCTATCTATCTATCTATCTATCTTTGTAGAAATATTGTCAACCCGAAAAGATGTTTTTTTTAATTATAGTTCTATATTATGCTGCTCCTGCAGTAAACATCTGTATGATGTTTGGTATTTGTATGCTCTTTAACTTATTTGTCTTATGTCAATGATTGAATCTTCTATTTGTTAATATATATTTGTGGAAACAACTAGATAACACATAGGAGTTTATATAATAGATGATGCAAAATCTGCAATCAGTATACAGTACAAATGAGAAGCAAATCATTTTATCATTCATTGGATTTAATTAAAATGTTGTACATATCTATTAGTATGTTGTTAGTTACATATGCTATGCTTAATGCATCTATACCACTCTGCATATTTAATAGTTTTGTACTCTCTAAAAGCTCATCTATTTTTATAGCACTTTTTGCTCATCTCTGTGTCATTGAATTTATTTGATCCTTGAAATGTATAGGTGAAGTGCGTATCTCTTTATGTAAACTCGTATATTGATACACTGGCCCTGTTACTGTATTACGAACAAGGGAGTGACCAGGCTGCAAAATAGTGTGCTGTCTGTTTGTATGTAATCAGTAGGATGAGGGGCCTGTCTGCCAGATAGTGATCTGGCCTTCATAAGGGGTGTGATGGGAGAACAGCTGCTGAAGCAGACTCCCCCTTTCTAGCTTTCCCACCCACCACTTATGTCTTTTCTGAAAAGGCTACAGTGAGGATGTCATTTCCTTTGTTGTATTTGGTAAAGAAGATTTCAGCATTGTTTTTTCTTTGGATGTTAAACATTTCTATCCCACCCAAAATAGAATTGGAATAGTCCTGTTTTTCCAAGTAGGAGATTCAGCCTTTTCAATTATTTATGGCACAATGTGTAGATTTTTTTCCGCCCAGTGACATTACCAGGCAGAAACTATCTAGTCGATCTGTGTCCAAGCAATGGAAACAAAATGTGGCTTCTGTATAGACTTTGCAATACATGATCCTATGGGTCAGAGATTTTAACACTTTTTATTGTCACATAGCAAATGGAGTAGGGCAACCTAACTAAGGATTTTTTTTAGAAACTGCAAAATCTTTGCACCTACAATGCTTTTATTATGTATGTAAGTGTGACTACTTTTCACCAAGTCCATCTCAAGTGTTTCCAGTGTTTTTGAAACATCCCCTTTATCTGCTCCTATTAGCACAGGGTGGAATCAGTAAAATGTGATGTCCAACCTCCTAGCACTTTAGCTCTTTTATTTTAAGGTTGTCAGTTTTGCTCTTTAAATACCGCTCAGCTTGGCTTCATTTGTGGGTTAAATAATTCATAACAGTGCAGGGGCATCAAGATTGCATTTATTACTTGACGTTTGTGTATTTGACAATTTTTATTCTATGGGTGGAAGTTTGCCGAAATATGCTTTCCCGCAGAAATGCAAGTTGATTAGGCAAAATTATAGAAACTAGACTCAATCTTCGGGGACTCAGTGATTGCAGCAAATTCAAGACCCTTTGCAGGAGAAGGCTGTGCGCTCGCTTTCATTGCATGGAACAATACTGTACTTGCGTTTCTCCACTGCTTTATTTTATTTACAGTAAATATTTCCATCATGCAAAATTAAATATTATTTTGCACTGCAGTGCAATAGTTGGTGCGAAAATGTCCTTTCGTCTGCCCAACTACTTTCGTCAGTCAGTGTAAACGTTTGCACCCATACATACGATTCCATCTTGGCTCACAGCCACATGTGCAAAATTAGGCAGGTGATCTTATAAAAGATCATTTGCGCTGTGGTTCTGAACTTTTTTTCTTTTGGTTCATATATTACTGAATAGAAACACTTGTCAACAGTTGGGCATAGTTCAATTCAGTGTCATAAAAGTTACAGTGCAAGACCCTCTCTATTGAAACTACTTGGCTATTTTTTTGTATTAAAAATTGTGTTGTATGTTTTTAATTCAGCTTCACTGGCAACAATTAAGGAAGGAATATGGAAAAACAGTGTCACTGTGTCCATTCTTTGTGCTAATTTTAAACATTATAATAAAATGTGTGCTGATTTCCTATGCTGCTTGTTTAGCCATGCAGTAGCCAAAAAGAGTAAACAGCACAGTATTCCTTCTACATTGTATAACTGAATGAAAAACTACTCCTTAAATAAGTCACTACATAGCAACCTGTGTGTGATACACTTGCTTGGCCACTGCACATACTATTACTCTTGCACTCTTGTGCAATATGGGACGTTCAGCATAACAAGTAAAACTTATTTTAGTAGTCAATCTTTCTCTCTTTGAAACCTGCAAGCAGATTGTAATATTTGTTATATAGGTGTATTCTATATTAAACTGTCACAATGTAACATGGATAGAATGTGACTTTTTCTAAACCAAACCCTGAAATATTTGAATATGTTGTAAAGGAATGTGAACTGTACTTTTTTTTAAAAAAAAAGAAATATTCAAATGTTGTTCACTGAACACTGGTATGTGTGAAGATTTGTCCCACACTCCATGTCTCTAAGGGTCATCACGAAACTGCAGACCCGCAGAGTGAATGCTCTTTGGAGACTTCACGCAAATGTACTTGGTTTTACAGGGAAGCGCAATAATTTGGGGGTCATGATGGCGGCATCTCCGTTTGCACCACCCAATGTGAGGTGTTGGGTGGATTCGAAGCGGTCCTTTGTGAGCGTGACCATTTTTGCACCTACACTCAAAAATGAGATTTGAGTTTGTGCAACAGGATTGCGTAAATGATTGGTTGGAGAAGTTCCCTTTTTAGCCTTTTCCTGATATAAGGGAGCTTGATTTTTTTCAACCAACTCTAAAGTGGCAGAAGTCATCTCTTGTCAAGGGCAGATCTATATATATATATATATATATATATATATATATATATATAATTATATATAAAAAAAATTTTTTTATTTTAGGAAGGGGGCATTTTGTTAGAGTGCTGCCCACTTTGTCACTGTGATTGGTGGGCTCCGTCCCTTTTTCAACTTTGAACAGGGGCAGGCTGCCTGCGGCTGCACACTGTGTGTATGTGCTTGACGGATGAGAGGCAGGCAGAGGATGCTACTCGGCCAGTTGATTTTGTGCCTGACTGCCAGACACATGTACGTAGTGTGCCCCAACTGGGTGTGGATCCGCCACTGTCTCTTGTCCCCCCCCCCCCCCCCTCTGGATCCGCCACTGTCTCTTGTCATGTACTTGTAACAGAACACATTTCGCATTCGCATTGTCTAGTCCTCCTGTCCCCTGACTCAAATGATTAATTTAAGATATTAATGAAGCTAACTGAGCAGTATTTTAGGAAAAAAGTTGGCTTTTACGCTCTTTCTTTACCATTTTACCAAGACATTTCATAGAAGGAAAAAAACATTTCTGTTGTCCTAAAATATTCTTTGCTCTCAGTATACATTGCACTGCCCACTTTGGGAATGGTAGTTCTCAAGTAACTAAAGCTGAGTTTGTAGAACTTTTGTAAGTCGTTGTAAAATGCATATGTTACTTTTATATGTATTCAATAGATGTATTCATTAAACATTCAAATGAGGTTTTCATTATTTTTTCATGTTTCCTCTGCATGCCTGCTGCTTGGTGGAACTATGGATGTAAACTTTTACTGGTAAAACATAAATGCCATATAACCAGCGGTAGAAACACTTACTTAACTGTTCGCTTTTGAAATGGTGGTTGTTGTGTGTATAAAATTGCCTCCCACATGCAAACTCATCTCCTGAAATATGCTCATTCCCGTCATCTGGTTGGCTATTCGTTTTTCTAGCCTTCCAAACCAGGAAGACACGGAAATGTGTAGATAAGGAATAATACAAATGTGCTCTTGACCCTAATATTTATAAATATCCTACATCCATAATGCTGGTTAAGAAGGATCAGCCTATGAGCCAAAGAGTTTTCTTTGTGAAACGTCTTGTCGCCACCCACTGTTTCACAACTTCTACCCCAAATGATAAAACTGTATGTCTTCTCTACATATCTGCAGTAAAATTTCTGTACAACAATTTTATTCCGCTCATTTCTCTGGTAGTGGATGGGTTAAACATTCTGTTACCTTGAGTCTTAGGCTGGGCTCTTCCCTTTTGTGAGAGCCACAAGTAGGTGCCTAGAGATGTTTCCTTCATGTTCACACCCAAAGTGTAGACGCTACATAAACGTTTTTTGATGGGGTGTGCATGGTTCTCAGACTGTAACAGCAGAGCTCATGTTTCAGGTCATGTGGCGTGTCTATACAGTAGCATTTCATATAAACAACCATGTAGAGCAGAGATTGTTTCTTTTAACCACTGGGTGTAGAGAGAGGCTTTTTTGTTCATGTTAAATGAACAGTCTACAGTGCTTTTTGTGAGAGAATGTAAATATTGTGTTTTTGTTTGGTTATTAAAGCTGTAATCACAGTGTTCAAGTTTATTTATTAATTTTCTCTTTCATAAGGTGTAGTCAATATGACTACTTTATAAGTGTGACCAGTGTGATATCATGAAGGTGTACTTTATGGAGACAGGAGTTAAATTTAAGTTGTTTCCTTTTCAGACCATCACAATGACGGCCGAAGAAACAGTGAACGTTAAAGAAGTAGAAATTACTAAGTTGATTCTAGACTTCCTCAATGCCAAGAAGCTTCACATCAGCATGCTGGCCCTGGAGAAGGAGAGCGGGGTGATAAATGGCCTGTATTCTGATGATATGCTGTTTCTCAGGTCTGTCACAGTACACATAGTATGCTTGTTTTTAGTTTATGAGATTTCATTTGCTTCATAGCTAAAGGGTCACAGATCTATAAAGGGATAAGCACTTCTTGCTCTGCTGCCCACCTTCAGTAGCTCTTTAATATCTCTGGGATCCAGGCTGTCACTGATGGATCTGAGGCTGCTGCATGACAGAGTGTGTGGATGGATTAGGTTTCCCCTCTATATTAGAGTTGCCAAACACATTTCAACCCGTCTATCTCTGTACTGGTTACTGTGGTGACTACACTGTGCTGTGGTGACCAGGACATCTCCTTCTGTTGTGTTTCCTCCTTTCTCTCTACAATTTAGGCTGTTTCTTCAGTGCTGTAACCATCAAATCTTGTTCCTGGGGATTACAGCTTTCAACCACAGTATTATAACATGCAATGCTGTTCCTGTGTCCAGAGCAGCACGCTAGAAACCCAGTATTCCTGGTTTCTCTATAGTGTGGCTCTGGTTATAATCACAGCACAGTATGTTGGAAGCTGTACCTGTGAGCTGTGATCACTGCTAGTGGAAGATAAACTGGAGAGGCTGAGGATCCATGCGATGGAGTGACATGCTGGCAGTACAAGTGTGATGGTGGTCCACTTAATACATTTGTGATTACATTGTCACTGTAATACGTCGCTGGTCACCATCTGGATTTCTACACTACCTAAGCCCAGCCACCATCATGGCCCCTGCACCATTTTGGACATTGCCTTTATATGCCTCTGCACCATTTGGATCCTCCAGGACTCTGTACCACCTAGGCCTGTGCACCATCATGGCCCCATGTAGAGCTCTCTACATCATGCCATCTTTATCTTGCAGAGCTCTGCACCATAGTGATCCCCACTCTACCTATTGTTTCCGTTTACTCCTTTATATGTCTCATTTTCCCTCTCTTTAGAGTGTAAGCCCTAACGGGCAGGGTCCTCTAATATATGGCTCATGTCTGCCAATTCTCTTGTGCCATATTCTTTTTGTGTGACATATGATTTGTTCTTTTAATTGCATCCGTGCATTTATTATTATTCTTATCTGCATGTACTTGTGTTATTTTGTATTATGCATGTTGTTATCCCCTATGTACGGTGCTGTGGTGCCTTTATAATAAAAGATGATCATAATGATAAGGATGTGTAATAGTTAGGGTAATTATATACAGGTCATTATTGGACATGGAGAGGTGTTACCTAGCAACATGAATCCCACTCCCATTAACATTTTTACATTACTCAAAAAAGTTTTGTTATAAAATGCTGACTACTGAGTTTTGGAGAAATCTGTAGAATTCTTCCACCAGTAAGGTAGTCTGGGTTCCAGAAGTTGCAGGTAAACTGTTGAATGGGGATGACAAGGACTGCACAAGTGTCCTCATTTTTTGTACACCATTGCCCCCTACACCTTACCTAGATAAGACAAGGGCCACTTATAGCTGCCTATGACAAAATTGTTGCTGTATTCAAATATATATATTATTTTAAGTCAAAGAACAACAAATCATATAAAAGTAAGATTATCATTCAGGTTTGGTTTACACCAACAACATTATTTTGGTAACAGTGGGCCTGATTCATTCAGGATCTTATTGTGAGAAACTTCTTATTTCAGTCTCCTGGACAAAACCATGTTACAATGCAAGGGGTGCAAATTAGTATTCTGTTTTGCACATAAGTTAAATACTGACTGTTTTTTCATGTAGCACACAAATATCAACTTTAAATTTCAGTGTACAAATAAGCTATCAAGTATTTGTGTGCTACATGGAAAACAGTATTTAACTTATGTGCAAAATAAAATCCTAATTTGCACCCCTTGCATTGTAACATGGTTTTGTCCAGGAGACTGAAATAAGAAGTTTCTCACGATAAGATCCTTAATGAATCGGGCCCAGTGTTCTTTTCCCTCGCATCATATGGAAAAAATTCAAATTACCCTTTGATGCCGCTGCCTGGATGTACAGCTAGGTCTGGAAATATTTGGACAGTGACACAATTTTCATAAATTTTGCTCTTTACCCCACCACAATATATTTGAAATCAAACAATGGAATTGAAGTGCAGACTCTCAAGGTGTTGAACAAAAATATTGAATGAGACGTTTAGGAATTGCAACCATTTTTATACACAGCCCCCTATTTTCAGGGGCTCAAATGTAATTGGACAAGTTAACACAATCATAAATAAAATGTTAATTTTTAATACTTAATCGCGAGACCTTTGCAAGCAATGACTGCCTGGAACCCATGGACATCACCAGATACTGGGTTTCCTCCTTTGTTATGCTTTGCCAGGCCTTTACTATAGCTGTCTTCAGTTGTTGTTTGTTCGTGGGTCTTTCTGCCTTTAGTTTTGTCTTCAGCAAGTGAATAGCCTGCTCGATTGGGTTGAGATCAGGTCATTGACTCGGCCATTGCAGAATATTCCACTTTTTTGCCTTAAACTTCTGGGTTGCTTTCATAGTATCTTTTGGGTCATTGTCCATCTGTCCTCTGAAGTGTCGTCCAATCAACTTTGCTGAATTTTTCTGCATCTAATCAGACAGTAAATCCCTATACATGTCAGAATCCATCTGGTTGCTTCTGTCTGTTGTCACATCATAAATAAACACTAGTGACCCAGTGCCATTGTAAGCCATGCATGCCCAATCCATGACACTGCCTCCACTGTGTTTTACAGATGATGTGGTATGCTTCGGATCATCAGCCATTTCAAGCCTACTCCATACTTTTTTCTTCCATCACTCTGGTACAGGTTGATCTTTGTTTAATCTGTCTAAAGAATGCTGTTCCAGAACTGGCCTGGCTTTTTTGGTAAAATCTAATCTGACCTTCCTATTCTTATGGTTTGGACCTTGTGGTGAACCCTCTATTTTCTGTTTATTACCCTGTATTTGCTCTTGTGAATTCTTCTCTTTATGGTATACTTGAATAATGATATGCCAACCTCCTGAAGATTCTAGACTTGTTCTTCACTTGGCTGGATGTTGTGAAGGGGTTTTTCTTTACCATGGAAATGGATCTTGAACTCACCCACCACTGTTTGTGTTGCTGAGCTCACTAGTGCGTTATTTTATTTCCCCCTCAGAATGTACCAAACTTGTGATTTGGCCATTCCTAAAGTTTCCACTAACTGATGTTTTGTTTTTACATCTTAAGGCTGGCCTGTTTCACTGGCGTTGAGAGCTCCTCTGACTGCATGTTGTGGGTTCACAGCAACTGCTTCCAAATGCAAGAGGGACAGCATGGTGGCTAAGTGGTTAGCACTTCTGCCTTACAGAACTGGGGTCATGAGTTCAATTCCCGACTATGGCCTTATCTGTGTGGAGCTTGTATGTTCTCCCCATGTTTGCTTGGGTTTCCTCCGGGTGCTCCGATTTCCTCCCATACTGCAAAAACATACTGGTAACAAATTTACCCTAGTCTGTCTGTCTGTCTGTCTGTCTCTGTCTGTCTGTCTGTCTGTCTGTCTGTGTGTTAAGGAATTTAGACTGTAAGCTCCAACAGGGGCAGGACTGAAGTGAGTGAGTTCTCTGTACAGCGCTGCGGAATCTTTGGCGCTATATAAATAAATGGTGATGATGATGAAGTGCCACACTTGAAATCAACTCTTCTACCTGCTTAATTGATAAAGAGATAACAAAGTAATAGCTCACACCTGTTTACGATATAGATTTTAAATCAAATGTCCAATTACTTTTGGTTCCTTGCATAAGAGGGGGCTACTATTAAACAGCTGTAAATCCTAAACCCTTCCTCCTATTTGGATGTACATACCATCAAATTAAAGCTGAAGTTCTGCACTGTAGGTTCATATTCATTATATAATTGTAACTTGAATATGTTTTGGTAAACAGCTAAAGTGGCACATTGTGTCAGTGTCTATAAAACAGACCTAACTGTATATTTGTTCACTGCAAAACAAAAATCAATTTAGTTCTGAAGTTCGAGTGTGTATTTTGTTGTGTTGCCGCAAAGGGGCAGATTGAATTCTCTTTGATGTGCCTCCGGACATCACCGTAATGTCCTGCTGTGCGCACTTCTGGCTAATACTGTACTGAAATCTTCCCTTACTTTTGCTGGCGCCTCAATGAGAAAAAATAAGTGAAGATTTCATGCCGGACATCGCGCAGACTTGTAAAAGAGCAAGAAAATATTAACCCATGATCTATTAAGGTCATTCGTATTTTGTCTCTGGGCATGGATTAAATGCCACTTTGTAATTTCACACCCACACTGACTTTCACTTAACATATAAACCATCTTAGACTTTTTGACTTATGAGCTTGTTCTATTTGTAAAGGTGTGTTTGTTTGTTTTTGTTTTTTGTTTTTTATTGTGATCTCTTCCTAATCACTTGAACACAGAATTCAGTTGACACATATTTACATTTGGTAGCTTGATAATGGAGGGTAATCTGGAAACATTATTATGACACAAAGAAACCCTGCAGCTTTGGAATCCCGATATAGGTCCAGGGGAGCTCCAAATTACATTTTATAAAAAATATAGAAAGGAAACAATGTAAGAAGTCTTAGGATGTAATAGTTAATAACTTGCAGGATGAAAAACTGCATCATGTATAAAGCATGGAATAAACATGATTGTCATCTAGAATAATTGTATACCTACATCCATTCCTTCATAATCTTGCAACCAACTGACTTTTTTTTTTTTTTTATGTTCACCACTGTCCGTATTCACAGTTATTCTTATCAGAAGGGCATGTTACAGGCGTTTTGCAGTAGTGTGCCACGCGTAAACACAACCACAAAACATAAATTACTATTCGTTATAATGGAAAGGTGCACAAAACTATGAAAGGTTTTTTTGCATTATGTACTGGTGGTTAATTTATTTTTATTATAATTTGCAGGCAGCTAATCCTTGATGGTCAGTGGGATGAGGTCCTTCAGTTTATCCAACCACTGGAGTGCATGGACAAATTTGACAGAAAAAGGTGAATTTTATGTGATATATGTGTCATAAATATAATAAATATGCTGTCTTTAGCCAAAGACATGGGGTTGTGTCTACAGATATAATTATATGATGCAGTAAATGTATAACTGCATTTAATATTGCAGTCGGATAATGCTTCTACCTTACAATAGTCAATAGTTGCACACCGTACAGCTATCTTATGCATAAAGAAAAAAGGTAATTTGGGCAGGGTGATCCTTATCTTCTGTTTCAAGTCATTGTCTATAATACATTTGTGTCATGATCCCCCTCACTGTACAGCGCTGCAGAATATGTTGGTGCTTTATAAATAAAGAATAATATGTGTAGAAAGTATTTCCTATGCAAAGTTAGTATCATGTAAATCAGTATTGCAGCTTCAGCGTCAAAAATGTAAATGTGTAATTTTTCTCTCAGACTGTCTGATGTTTTTCCTATTTAGGTTTCGGTACATAGTTCTAAAGCAGAAGTTTTTGGAAGCACTGTGTGTGAACAATGCAATGTCAGCAGAAGAGGAGCCACAGCATGTAAGATATTAATTAGTTCAGCGTGTGCATTTATCCCAGAGCTGCCCTTGGAAATGTGCTGTTCTATCTCTTCATCCATTTGGTTTGAATGTTCCTTATAGGAATAAAAGAAAGTAAAGTAATCATTTTTAGAGCTTTGCACAATTCACTAAAAATCTGTAAAGCTGTGATATAGATATGGAGTATAACCAGTAGCGGCACAGTGTCAGTGATATAGATATGGAGTATATCCAGTAGCGGCACAGTGTCAGTGATATAGATATGGAGTATAACCAGTAGCGGCACAGTGTCAGTGATATAGATATGGAGTATAACCAGTAGCGGTACAGTGTCAGTGATATAGATATGGAGTATATCCAGTAGCGGCACAGTGTCAGTGATATAGATATGGAGTATAACCAGTAGCGGCACAGTGTCAGTGATATAGATATGGAGTATATCCAGTAGCGGCACAGTGTCAGTGATATAGATATGGAGTATATCCAGTAGCGGCACAGTGTCAGTGATATAGATATAGAGTATATCCAGTAGCGGCACAGTGTCTGTGATATAGATATGGAGTATAACCAGTAGCGGCACAGTGTCTGTGATATAGATATGGAGTATAACCAGTAGCGGCACAATGTCTGTGATATAGATATGGAGTATAACCAGTAGCGGCACAGTGTCTGTGATATAGATATGAAGTATAACCAGTAGCGGCACAGTGTCTGTGATATAGATATTGAGTATAACCAGTAGCGGCACAGTGTCTGTGATATAGATATGGAGTATAACCAGTAGTGGTACAGTGTCTGTGATATAGATATGGAGTATAACCAGTAGCGGCACAGTGTCTGTGATATAGATATGGAGTATAACCAGTAGTGGTACAGTGTCTGTGATATAGATATGGAGTATAACCAGTAGCGGCACAGTGTCTGTGATATAGATATGGAGTATAACCAGTAGCGGCACAGTGTCTGTGATATAGATATGGAGTATATCCAGTAGCGGCACAGTGTCAGTGATATAGATATGGAGTATATCCAGTAGTGGCACATTGTCAGTGATATAGATATGGAGTATATCCAGTAGCGGCACAGTGTCAGTGATATAGATATGGAGTATAACCAGTAGCGGCACAGTGTCAGTGATATAGATATGGAGTATAACCAGTAGCGGCACAGTGTCTGTGATATAGATATGGAGTATAACCAGTAGCGGCACAGTGTCTGTGATATAGATATGGAGTATAACCAGTAGCGGCACAGTGTCAGTGATATAGATATGGAGTATATCCAGTAGCGGCACAGTGTCAGTGATATAGATATGGAGTATATCCAGTAGCGGCACAGTGTCTGTGATATAGATATGGAGTATAACCAGTAGCGGCACAGTGTCTGTGATATAGATATGGAGTATATCCAGTAGTGGTACAGTGTCTGTGATATAGATATGGAGTATAACCAGTAGTGGTACAGTGTCTGTGATATAGATATGGAGTATAACCAGTAGTGGTACAGTGTCTGTGATATAGATATGGAGTATAACCAGTAGCGGCACAGTGTCAGTGATATAGATATGGAGTATAACCAGTAGTGGTACAGTGTCTGTGATATAGATATGGAGTATAACCAGTAGCGGCACAGTGTCTGTGATATAGATATGGAGTATAACCAGTAGCGGCACAGTGTCAGTGATATAGATATGGAGTATAACCAGTAGCGGCACAGTGTCTGTGATATAGATATGGAGTATAACCAGTAGCGGCACAGTGTCAGTGATATAGATATGGAGTATAACCAGTAGCGGCACAGTGTCGGTGATATGGAGTATAACCAGTAGCGGCAGTGTCGGTGATATAGATATGGAGTATAACCAGTAGCGGTACAGTGTGCCCAAGAACTGGCAATACAGGTTGCGCCTCCCACCAAGGGGACAGCACAGACCCCCATCCCTAGGACCCCCGTACCCACAATCTGCTCCCAATCTCCTCTGCTCTCCGGGCTCACTGTTCTTGCCGCCGGGCAATTCCAGGTATCCTATCACAATGAGTTTTACTTGAAAATGCAATACAAATTTCACAGACAGAAAATGTCTTATAGTTGTACAAGTTTACCTTTTTCTTGTCCATCACTCTACAAATTATTCCCAGCGCATTAATGAACCTCCCAGAGGAAACCCTATTCATGCAGGACTGCTCCCTCTATCCTGACATCACGCTACCTGAATGAAACCTATCACACTGTGTCCATCTGGTCCGGATTTCTCATATATTGTCTGGCTGCCGTCCTTGTCTGGGCCAGTGTGACATGTTCCCCTCTGCCAGATTGCACTATACATATGCGATTTATGTCATAGATGTCAATATTTTAACTGGCAGCCGGTTTGCGCATTCGTCAGCTTTCTAACACATTTCACCCTGCACACAAATTTCTTTATGTGGTATTAAATATATATTATAGTTATCATGAATGATCATAAAATGAATGTACATTGCTAAGAAAAAGTTTAAGCGCGGAAGAGTCCCTTTAATACATGAACTAATAGTGGACGATTCAGATCTATGTCTCGGTCCCTGATAGACACATCCCACCTGGTGCATCGCCCAGTGCCATGTGTAATACTCCATCTTCATACTCTCCTGTTTCCTAGTGGACATAAGCGGGAGAGAAACTTTTGCTACATTGAAATGATCAGACACTGTTAATCTCCTGCATGCATCAAGTGCTGATCACTTACACTGACAGCCAGCTAAGCTTCCCTTGTATACTCGGCGCTGTGACCTATACGCCGTTATTGATTAGCTCATTTTATGAGTTCTCACACGCATTAACATATGAGACATATACATTTTCTACATGTTATTACCGGTGGCACTGTAGTTAATGACATATTGTCATGTGATCACTGCATTATTTAAAACGTATACCCCTGTTGCTGGCAGCGTAAGATATATCGGGAACCTGTATTGAAAAGTTACTTTGTAAAATTACTCATGCTCACTTCTACAACAGAAACTATGGTTCTGGTGAGAAAAGCATGAGCTATGTTTGTCTCCCAAGGAATACTTAGATAACATGGAGCTGTGAAAGCTGAGCCGCTATGAGGACAGTCGTACGTGCATACACACTGCCGAATTGGAACTGTGTCATTCCAATGTTGAACAAGATTTTTAGTTAAGTTTAATAATCTCATTTGACTATACAATGGGCTTTGGATCGATAGTCGTTTATTACACTACTGTGATATCGGGCAAACCGGTTGTTTATCGTCTGAATGGTCCGATAATCTGCTGAAAACACTGTATTGTGTACCCAGCTTTACATCATACATAATCACACAGCTTCACAATTATTATAACAGTGGTTGTGTGGAAACATTTCAATCCTAGCATTGAGTAAGGAAACAGTGCAACATTTTTGCCTGTAGTGGTCTATTTTCTGTTGTGCTCTTGCAGCATGGAGAGGCTGAGCATTACTTAGTCATTTCCATATGTCGCTTCTGCAATGTGTCAGCTTTTACATATGCAGTTTAGTTTCTGCTGTGGGTAATTACCTTAAGAATTCACAGGATCATCAGTTACAGAATATTATACTTCCAACATTCTTGGATACAGTTAACATTTTTCATTATCTATGTGTGAGACCTATGTGTTCCAGCAGAGAGACAGTCATGTCAATCTGAGTCACCAACTGGGAAACCTCCCACTGCCTGGAAGGGCGGAAGACCGTTGAAAGTGTCGGCCTTAAATGGAAGGGGTGGCTTGTAGTCTTAATTTAGAGACTGTCACAGCATTGCTTGTCTTAGTTGAAAGGGCACTTTACAAATCAAAGGTCGTTTGTTACATATAATGCTTTTAAGCATCTACACAGGGAATGTATTTTTTAATGTACTTGTGATATTTATAACCCACTCAGTAAACCATTCAAGTTATTATTGTATAGTCCAACATAATTTTAATATTAGTCTTTTTAAATTCATGAAATGGACAAAAAACTGGTAAAATCGCATTGCTACATTGATGCAAAATGAGACACTGTTTTTTCCCATTTGGTCTAAATAGATTTGTTGTTTTCAAAATAGAGCAAGAAAGGAAAGGTTTGTGTACAACTAATGGAAGCAGCTGGTCTTACATTTGAGAGGCTACTCCATGCGATACAAAGTTAATAACATTTGCAGAGAGCTGAAGTTTCCGGCTTGATGTTTCAATTCTTCCAACTCTCGGGTTTCTGCCTCTGATTACCTGTCTGCTTTATTACTCAGCCACATTCCCCTTCTCTGCTTGTCTCTCTGTAAATGTATATTACAGCAACTGTGGACACCATTATATATACTAGGTTTTATAATGGATTATCCAGCCTAATGTGTAATGATGTATAGCATAACTGCAGCAGGAAATCTGCCAACTTAAACAGAACCATGAAGAGTTTCTTTATTCTTTACTAGAGATTTTTTTTCTTTTATGTTTGTCATTGTTACTTTGTTTTCAAGAAATATTCAGTAAATATGGGTGTTTGTTAATTCATGCAATTTTACATATTTGTCTGCATTGATAGTATCACATGAGTGCTGACAGACATGGTGTTTGCTGACACTATGTAAACTCACCTAGCACCCAGTGGCCACAAGGTTATAACAAATGATCAAATCATAGAATACTTTATATTAAAAAGAAATAGCTTTAGAACAAAGTAGCTGTTGGACATTGGTCTTTTTTTAAGTAGCAAAGAAGTTTTGTGAAAACACATACAATACAAAGTCTGCTTTTCTGTTCCAGAATATTTGAACTAAACATCCAAATTAAAATGCACTATGTTAGTAGTCATTACTTACAGGAGTTACTTACCTTTTGCCAAATGTTATTGTTTGTTCATTGTTGAAAATTTGTTTAATCTCTCATAAAAAAATTCTAAGTTCTTTAAAAATTCTCTAAGTTTTAAATCCATCCCAAACTGACAAGGGTGTACTTTTGGAGGTTCAAACTATTCTTTTGTGTATGATTAAGAGTAGGCACCTCTGTGTATATGTTCCTGTCAATCATATCAAAGAATGTCTTACTTTGGAGACTAATTATGTCCCAATAATCACTTTATAAAAACTGTGATTATTTGTGTAGTGTTTCACTCTCTATGGATCATCGTTGAAAATGTTATCAGCCTTTAATGACCTGCTTAGTTTTTTAGTTATATGTCTGTTTATCGTTTGATTTAAGTGTTTGTTTTTAATATATTGCCATCAAGTAAAATGGTCTAGACATTGAGCATCTGATCTTATTTTGTATTGTTGAGTCTAATTAATTAAATACTAACCAAAAGATATGTCTGAATATGGCCCAGAACTGCTTGTTTCCATAAAGAAAAATACAACATTCCGAGTTCTACTGATGGGCTCAGTGAGGCAGTGGGTGACCGGTAGGGTTTCAGTAAACAAAGACCGGTTATGAATGTAACACATGCAGGCAGTCCCAGCTTTTCTCTTATCAGATTGCTCATATCATTTTCATTGACATGTAAAGCACTGTATGCGATGTTGAATTCTGTGGCCCCCTATACATCCAGCAGGAGTTGTGGCCTCTACTGTGAACATAGAATATTACTTGTTTGGGTACGGATAAATTCAGAATTTCCACATATGTCTATTAGCACAGATGCAAACCATGGCAGGATGTATGTTTGTACACTTTACTATTATGAAGGTTGCTTTATATGATATGGTTAGAGTAAGATAAGGGAAGATATTTCAATGTAGAAAACATATGGGAGACATATTGTGGACAAGTGGGCACAAATGAAAATGATTAGGATTTTTATACAATAATTATTATGCACAATCATTGTATTTTTCTAGAATAAGTGTTTTTTTGTTCTGTTGCAGCTGGAATATACAATGCAAGAAGCTGTGAAGTGTCTCCATGCCCTAGAGGAGTACTGTTCCTCTAAGGACGATTATAGCAAGTTGTGTCTTCTGCTCACTCTGCCAAGGCTCACGAACCACGCAGAGTTCAAGGACTGGAATCCAAGTACTGCACGTGTGCACTGCTTTGAAGAGGCCTGTGCTATGGTAGCAGAATTTATCCCTGCGGATCGGAAGCTAAGTGAGGCAGGATTCAAAGCCAGTAATAACCGCTTGTTTCAGCTCATCATGAAGGGCCTGCTATATGAGTGCTGTGTGGAATTCTGCCAAAGCAAGGCCACTGGGGAGGAGATTACAGAGAGCGAGGTTCTGCTTGGAATAGACCTTCTTTGTGGTAATGGATGTGATGATCTAGACTTAAGTCTCCTATCTTGGCTTCAGAACTTGCCTCCTAGTGTGTTCTCTTGTGCCTTTGAACAGAAGACCCTGAATATTCATGTTGACAAGCTCATGAAGCCCAGTAAAGCTGGCTATGCAGACCTTCTTACCCCGCTCATCAGCAAACTCTCCCCATACCCTTCCTCACCTATGAGACGCCCACAGTCGGCTGATGCATACATGTCACGCTCCCTAAATCCAGCCCTGGATGGACTAACATGTGGGCTGAGTGGTCATGACAAAAGAATAACTGACCCTGGAAGCAAAACCTCTCCCATGTCCCATTCGTTTGCTAACTTTCACTATCCTGGAATGCAGAACCTCAGTCGTAGCTTAATGTTGGAGAGCTCGGACTGCCACAGTATCTATGAGGAGTCTTCTGAAAGGTATTTATTATTATTTTTATTAATTTATTACTATTGTTGTACTAAATTATTCTAAAAATATACTCTTTCAGACAAGTTGTCCACATATTTGTGTCAATATCTCAGTTTATAATGTATTTGTTGCTGTTTTTTTATATATTTGCTCATAATTAGCAACCAATCAGATATTGGCTTTCATATGACTGACTACACTAAACTGCTAGGTTCATATCTAATATCTTGCTTTGGATTAGAGCACATTGTTGCTTTTTGAATCATGCACAGTATTTAAACCAAGTATCATATAACAAGAATCCTTACATAACATGAAACAATGTAATATTACTATGTCCTTTGGGGTGAAGACCTCATTCATTTGGATTTGCAAATTTCATAGGGGCCATAAATGATATACTTATTGATATTCTTCTCTGATATAAGGCTATGTAATTCAATTTTCCAGGTTTACATAGTCACTTGATCCTTTGAATTTGGAAGTCTAGTTCCTTATATAGAATGCTTAAGTCAAGTAAATTATATCCCAGTGTTGAAGAACATGTTCCAATTTAATAGAAATATATTCAACCTAAGAGAAGAGTATTTATTAATTTGATTGCTTTAGGGAATAGCAATCAATACCCAAATGTCATCTTTAGGCATAGGTAGACCAAATAGGCATGTTTAGTACTTTCAGGTTTTGGTTTTGGTTGGACAGTTTGGACACTAGATTACAAATGTCCTTTGAAAAATTGTCAATCCTTGGGCATTTTGCTGAAGAGGGGAAAACACTAAACATAAAGACACTGATACATCAAGTGCTGTTTAAAAGTTTTTAATAAAAATAAATTGAACTTATATTGGTGAATATGAGCATATTGCATGTTTCGGAGGGATCTCTTCTAAAGGCAGTGAAAGTCGCCCTATAAATGTTATACAATATACATCAATGTCAGTGCTAAAAAAAAGTGAACAGTTATATAAAACATCACATAACATATATTGTAACCTATTAGACATAAGGATTTTAAATTACGTATAAAATACAATTTATAAGATAATTCGTTCTATGTGGAGCTCATACATCTGATACAATTACCAATAGAATACAATATATTCACAATAAATATTACTAACAGATCTAAAAACTTAGTGCACCATTAGCAAATCAATAAAGATGAAGTTAATATTTAGTGATAATTTATCACAGTGGAAGAGCTTTATAATTATTTTATATAAGTACTTGGACCTTTATAAGAAGAAACCATAAGAGGTTTGGTAGGTTTCTTGAAATTTCAAAGTTGGATCAGATGTGTGAACTCCAGGCTGCCACAGATGTGTAGATATTTGTGACGCCCTTTATGAACCAAGTCCTTGTTGAAGCACTCTTACATTTCCCAATTGTTCTTTTATATATTATTTATTATCTCTCATGGTCGAGATGGCTCCTGTGAAAATATAAAATTGTGGGACATTTTATTAGGGAGTAAATGCAACTATTGGTTGGTACCCAATTTTGATAATTGAAGCCAGTTAAATATATATCTAAAATGCATGCTTTGTTCATACCTAAAATGTCATTCACCAAGTTAAGTCCTCTGATTCTATAATTTAAGAATGGACTTTTTCCCTTTCCATATGGATTTTCCAATCCTGGAGCCTATTATATTGTTGTTAAACTTGCATTTCTATTAGAACACGGCATAGAAACATAGTGCATTTTAGAAGATGACTCCTGCCAAACTGAGAAATTGTTAAATCCTTCCACTTTTGTAACAAAACATTGATCTTTGTAAAGACCAATGAGAAGTTATGGTGATATTGCCTAGGTATGTAAAATGAAATTGTCCTAAATATATTCTTGATGTTATAAGTAATGCAAGTTCTGAGTTTTACATAAGTTCTTGCTTGTGGTCCCATAAAGGGATGATTTCATCATAATCATCATATATTTATATAGTGCCAGCATATTCCCTAGCACTTTACAATTGGGAACAAACACAGTAGTAAAACAATACTGGGTAATACAGACATACAAAAAAGGTAAGAGGGCCCTGTTCGCAAGCTTACAATCTATAGGACATTTGGGAGTTTGATACATGATATTAAGTGCTACATATTGCATATTCAGATTGCAAAGGTAAAAAGTGTTTAGTGTGCTATATGATCCAGTCATGCAGCATTGTTGTTCAGGAGATCAGAGAGTTGTTGTCTTGTGTGAACTGTATAAAGGGTGGTATTAAGGTACCCTAGGGAGGTTAAGAGGGTGTTTGGGGGAAATTTATAAGCTTGTCTGAAGAGGTGGGTTTCAAGACAATGTTTGAAGACTAGAGGAAAGTCTTATTGTGCGAGGAAAGGCATTCAACAAATTCAGTGCAGCCTGAAAAAAGTCCTGAAACTGTGAATGGGAACAGGTAATGTGTGTGGGTGAGAGGTGCAGATGTTGTGCACAACGGAGGTGTCAAGTTGGGAGATATTTTGAGACAAGTGAAGAGATGTATGTGCAGTTTTGTTGACTGCCTTGTATGTTAGTAGAAGTATTTTATATTGGGTTTGGTAATAAGCAAGTAGCCAAAGTAGAGACTGACAGAGTGATGGAAGAACGGTTTGGAAGTAAAATCAATCTAGCCGCTGCATGCAAAATAGATTGTAGGGGTGAGAGTCTGATTCGGGAAAGACAAGTAAGGATAGTATTGCAATAGTCAATGCTGCAGATGAATAAAGGTTTTTGCATTATCTTTTGTGAGATATGTGTGTATTTTGGAAATGTTTTTTAGATGTATATAACAGGATGTAAATATAAATTGCATGTGGGGAACAAAGGATAGTTCTGATTCAAGGATCACACCTAGGCAGCAAGCTTGTGAGGCAGGATTTATTGTCATGTTGTCAACAGAAATAGTAATGTCAGGTAGTTCACTTCTTTTGACTGGTGGGAATATTATTAACTCTGTTTTTGAAAGATTGAGTTTGAGTTGGTGAGTAGACATCCAAGAGAAGATGGTAAAGACAGTAACGCATGATAACACAGATGCTGAGAGATCTGGAGAGGATCCGCATAGAAATTATGCTGAAATGCACAGAAGCTTATTAGTTTTCCAAGAGAAGTGGTATAGATTGAGAAGAGCAGAGGACTGAGCCTGGTGGTACTCCAGCTGATAAAGGAAACGGAGAGAGGTGGATCCAGAGAAACTAACACTGAAAGAGCAATTAGATAGGTAGGATGAGAACCAGGATAGGATAGTGAACTGAAGACCTAGACATTGTAGCGTTTGTATTAGGAGAGAGTGGTACACAGTGTCAAATGCAGCAGAGGGATCCAGGAGAATTAGAAGCGAGTAATGGCCTTTAGATTTAGCAGTGTTCAAATCATTGACAACAGTGTCTGTGCAGTTTCAGTGATTTCTATTTGAAATAAGCTAAGAGTATACCATTAAAATCTTCCAACGGACAATTCATCATATACAGGTTTTAATGATTCATTAGATTCAAAAGTAGCAATAACTTGTCTCCAAATACGTTTGAAAGCTGACCTCACGGTTTTATCACTAGAGGCTCATATTGCTAGATTAAATAATGGGTAGAAGAGGGAACACCTATTGTGTCCCTTCTCTAGGTGTGAGATGTTCAGAGGCGATATGTGTGTAAGAGGTTAGAATCCACAAGTTCTATGGAGGCATGATCTAAATATAAAAGACACAGAAAGATAGGCCGTAGTATGTAACTGCATGTGAGAAGAGGGTAGCAGCATAGCTATGTTTTGAGGTAAGAATTTGTGATTCAGTCAAATACTTCCAATTCAGAATAGAAGTTCATGTGTAAATGCTCTGTAGACTTCTTCATGTCCAGCCATATACAGGTAGTATAAGCAAAACGGTCTTCTACATCTGAATATTGGGCTGGGAGATTATTTTTTGGGGAGAATTACTTTTTATGGAGCAGTCGATCATCCACCGCAACTCGCTTTGGGCCCTTTAACTCGCTACTCCGCCACCACTTTTTCTCTCTTTCTTCACTGCTCTTGACTTCCCCTCCTACTACTTCATTTGTAAAATCAACACCAACCATCAAGAAATCTCTTCTCATGAGATCCATCCCTCCAAACCCTATGCTTAGGTCTTTCTCTCCTGTTAATGAGGATGAGGTCTTCACACTCCTCTCTTCCTCGTCTACTTTAATCTATCCTCTTCAGCCTGTTCCCTCTGAACTCCTCTGCTCCTTGCCCCCCCCCCCCCTTCCCCGTGCTTCCCTACACCATTTCAATATTTTTCCTCTCTAGTGGCACTTTCCCATCCTTCTTCAAGCATGCGTACATCTTTCCTATCCTCAAGACACTATCTCAGCCCTTTCCACCTCTCAAGCTGTATGCCCCATTTCTATCCACCCCTTTGCTTCCAAACTACGTGAGTGGCTTGTGTACAACCAACTGACCCACTTTTTCTCCTCTCACTTGCTTCTCGACCCTCTGAAGTAGCACTCAAACACGTTGAAGTGAAGAAAGAATGCATCTTCCCTGTTTTACTGTAGTAATTAAGCTTTAAAGAGGCTGCATGAAACTTTTTCTGAGTGTAATCACTCCCGTGTGATGTTAATACAATACTGCACTATGACCTATTTGCACAGAAGCAATTGAAGTTAGTCATTTTGTGAACTTCCTTATTTTTCGGTGAAAGCCATCCATGTGTACAGTGATAACCAATTATAGGAAGAAGTGGCAGTTGGAGTGACCCATCACTTTACTGCCACTGCCCAATAGGCAGATATCGCTGTACACGAGGTTTATTTTTATCCTGTAAAGAAATGTAAGTCCAACTCCTCTTCCTATCCAATGGTGGCTTAGAGTGAGCTCTTTGCTTCCAGTCCATGTAAGAGAAAAAGCTATGAATTGTTGGGTGGAAAGGAGATAGTTGTGCTCGAAATAGGAGCGGGTAGTTTTTAGCAATATAAAAAAGAAGCAAAACTATGACTATATAGAACTATCTGTTAAAAGAAAGACATATATAAAACAAATTGTTAAAAAAAAAACACAAAAAAAAAAGCAAACCTCTGGTGAGCTACATGAATGCACTTAATAATTTCCAACTTCAGCTGCTCAGAAGAGGGCAATATCGCTACCAACAATCAAAGCTACAATTGGGGCTATACCCATTATGAATGCGATTTATATACTATTTCTATTGTGACAAATGCCATTACTACATGTATTCATCTCTACAGAGTTGTGTGGTTTTTATAGTAGGAAACTAAACATCAACAAATAGCATGCCCATAAATTTAAAAGCACTTTATTTATTTTTCCGATAGGAGTGAAACCCCTCAGGAGAAAGAGATTCCAAGCAGCAGTGAGACTTTGTGCCAGAACCTGAGTCCTGAGAATGACCCTGAAGCTGAAGCACCATGCGAGGAGCCAAGAAAACCTGAGGCGAATGAGGTAATGTCTTCATTATCCAGTGATCTCATTACACCTTTCTAGCTCTTCATGTCTAACAGCATCTTGAAGTATAGATGATAAAGTATAATACAGCTTGGCAGGTATGGCATCTTACATTTCTGGTCCCTGCCTCTGTTTTGAGAATGCCATGTCATATTGTCCCTTCTTCCTTTACAATCTCTCCTGATGCTACAATATAATGTTTACAGCTATATTTGTTGTTGTTGAGCACAGAATAGAAGAGTTGTAATGAGCGAAATGTAAACTGACTAGTTAGAATTCAGTTTACATTATAGTGAATAGTATAATAATAATTTTTCCCCATTGAAGCCTTGCATACTTGTTTTAAAATGATTTGAAATACAAAAAAAAATAATTCGGAGGTGACCTCAGAGTTTTTAGGGTTCATATTAGGTTTGTTTCTTGGTATAGATATATATCTCAGACTGGGCAGGAACAAGTAAGTGACCCTTACTGCAGTGAGCTTGGCCCACTCGTAAATATTATGAGTAATATTGTTACAAATCATGTTGGTAAAGTACCCGGAAAAAAGAATAGAACTTTAATGGTCTTTGGAATTTTAATTGTAACTGTTACTCAGGGCAAGCTACACTAGATGCTTATACCACATACTAGACACGTAAAATAAATAAATACACATTGCACTTTAGATAAAATGGCATAGCTTGTCGTTTTTATGGTTGTTTTTTTTCAGCAATACCATTTTGCTCATCTTTTTGTGTTGAATGCCTCCAAGTACTTTATATGGTTTTTTTTCCATACTTTATATGTTTTAAGTCTGACACCATTATAAAGTCAAAGTACAAAGGCATACATTTCAGTTTCAACTCTTCCCCCATCGCAAGGATATGGGACTGCTACAAATATGTACATGCAGTCTAATAGTTGCAAAAGCTCCTGATCTTTCCTTCTTATCTCTCACTTTTTTTGTACTTTGGAAATTTGATCAAAGCCAGTGATCTGCACAGGTTATTGAATCTCCAAGATACTGAGACTCAAGTGTCATCTACCTCTTGTTTTCATCTGAACCTCCCTGCCAGAGAATGCATGGCTGCTAAGGGCTTGTCTGCACAAATTACTTCTTTTGTGGAAAAGGAACGCTATAAAACCACAGGAAGTACAGCAGGCTACAGATCAATCGATCTTTATGCCACACCACAGACAGCAGTGAAATATGTGACAATAAGGAGAACACAACATCCTCTATACTGTAGTTTTCTTGCATTGCGTTCCATTTGGTGGTCAAACCTAAAGGTCTAAATTACCTAAACCCATGATTGGCACTTAAATCAACAGTACTACATTTGTGGCTGAAAAATTGCATCTCCTTACTGGATGCAACTTCCACTTCTACCTATAAATGGTCCTCACTGCATTCATGGATGGCTTATACCAAATAATGAGGTGCTTCCCAACATGGCTAACTCTGTTACACGCAGGGTGTCTTAGAGGGATGCTTGTCTATGCTACTCAAACACATGCAGATTTTTATAGGCCTGTTTTTGCAGACGGTGCTACACATTTAAGCTGAAAAATTATTGACTTACATCAGCCCTGTGCACTTTGTGACCCACACCCTGTGGCCCGCAACATGGAGGTAAAGCGCTATTACCTCAGGCCCATTGTAGATGAAGCTACTCTGTGAATTGGAGCTGTGTCTCTGACACTTCAGTTTCACTCTCCCCTGTCGCATCAACATGTTGTTCCATAAGTGTAATCACTGCGGTTTCAACACTGGAAATAATGCTGGGTTCATGGGTTTCCTATCCTCCGGCTGTCCACACTGCTATGGGCATGGGCTGCCATACAGCCAGGAAGGTCCTTGCAACTATAAGGGAGTTTCTCATCCTCACTGCTAATATGAAGAAACAACTAACCAATACTGACAGGAGATGGGGAAACTGGAAAACTTTAGGAACGGCAGGTGGTGTAGGAAGACTTAAGCTGGCAAAATCTGATCAGTCAATTTTCAGGGGGTATTCACTGACTACCAACAAATGTGTACTAAATACCTTACACTTGGGATATATTGATATACATATTTTGTTGTATTATGAAACTATAATAGTGGGCATTTATATGTTACATGAAATTGTCTGCTTCCCATGCTGTGCCTGCTATAAATTCCTTTTTTTTTTTTTTTTTCAAAGAAAGTGTATACATTTTTGTTAACCTGTTATTTTACAATTATGCCTTACTATTGTACATAATATTGGTATGTCCATGTTTCCAACTATTATGCTGTATCACAAACCAGGTGGAAAAAATCCTGTCTGCATGTGACTATGTCAGCCTGTGTGGTCATCGGCCAACTGGTCTCATGGACCATCTCAAGATCTTTTCATTTGTATTTACCCATTTTTGGCTGTACAGTATGATTCCAAATTAATAACTGATTCTGGGGCCACATATGACTTGTTCCAGTATTTTTCCGCCCTGTTTACTTTTCTGCAATGTCTGTGGAAGAACCCTCTTTCCTGCTGTGCCCAGGCCAAATGTATTACAATTGCCCTAGAAATGATGTTAATTAGTATGTGTGTAAATAGAAGTTGTGCTATCGCATACCCAAGAGTAGTAAGTAGTCAAAGCCATATGGATAAAGCATATTTCCAAATTCACATTTTATAATGTCATATTATCCACTTTAACTTAAAATCACAGAGATAATACCAACAATATGCTTGCTCCTCTATTCTTCATACTACTTGCGGGTGGGGAATATGAGTGTTTCAGTAAATAGCCTGCTGACTACTATCATCATCATCATCAACATTTATTTATATAGCGCCAGCAAATTTCGTAACACTCTACAATTGGGAACAAAGATTAATAAAACAATACTGGGTAATACATACAGACAGAGAGGTAAGAGGGCCCTGCTTGCAAGCTTACCATCTATGGGAATAACAAAGATAAATGTCTTATACTGACCTTATTATTTAGAGGTGCTGTTTTTCAGCTACGGGATTCCACAGAGCAGTTTGAGGAATATTACAGACAGAAACTGCGTTACCAGCAGCACCTGGAACAGAAAGAGCAACAGAGGCAGCTCTACCAACAAATGCTGGTTGAAGGAGGTGTTAACCAAGCAGAGGAAGCTGAGCATCCCCAGAATCTCACCGAGCAGTTTCTCAATAGGTAACACATTAGTCCTTCGTTTGCCAGAGGTGTTTGAAAAAAAAAAAAACATATTCAGGATTATTTTTTTGTAAGTTGAATTCTGTGATTAAAAAAAAAATAAGTTATGTAAATGTGGCTGCAGGCACTTTGTCAAGCATTCCATAGTTTTATCACAGAGCATTTTGTTTAATTTCTGTTTCTGCACACGAAGAAGCTTCATTGTGCATAATGCTCTAGTTCTTTGCTGTATATTATAATGTATTCTCTTCGGCATGAAAACAACCCAGTGTTACTCAGCATATAGATGGATGCTTGTTTCTACCTTTTTCCATGTTCTTTCCATTTATTTAGTGTACACCAAGCGTGGTGCAAAGGTTAAGAATATTCATGCAGGCTATGTTCTTCCACAACCTGCAGGTATAAAAAGCAATTATTTTGAATAGGGCGCCTTAACTTTTGGTATTATATTAATGTTCTTATTTTTATTATTGCTGCTGCTTTAGCCTATTCCACATTTTTAAAAAAAAAAAAAAAAGAAAGAAAAATTTTAATGTGTTGGTATAAAGTGTGTCCTATATTTATAAAACCAAAAGGGAATTTAGAAAACATTTTCAGGATGTTCTTGTAAGAAACTAGCCAACAAATCCTGATCCAGAATAACTATTAAAACTGCATGGGTCATCTCTTCAGCATTGTCTTTACTCATATATTAGGTCTATCAAGAAACTAGGAGAGCTGAACGTGGGGATGGAACCTATTGCTGATGAAATTCAGACAAAGCCCAAACAGCACAATGGGCCCCGAGACAGCAGCTCTTCAGCCACCAATGGGCATTCGCCTCTCATAACCTCCTTGCAGAGAAATCCACAACCTGATGGACAGAGCATCAATACCAGCACCCCTCAGAAACGAGGAGCCGATACCCATATTCCCATTCCAGAGGAGTCACCAGTGTTTGGAAGTGCAGGGTAAGTTGATGCTTAAATTGACAACTGTGGGTATATAATATATGTGCAAAAGTATAGTCGAATGTCTTTATCAGATGTATATTCCTCCTTCAGCGATAGGGGAGACAGAGACCTCACATATCACAAGCATTATCTGTAATAGACAGGGGGAACAATTGGTAAATAAAAACCTGCTTCCTGCTGTAGGATTTCAGAATACCATCAGCACAACTTCAGTAGACTTTTGCTTCCATACTGAAGTTTTATTTGTGACGAGGACTTACTTTCTCACACTGTAACATCATCATCATCATCATCATCATCATTTATTTATATAGCGCCACTAATTCCGCAGCGCTGTACAGAGAACTCACTCACATCAGTCCCTGCCCCATTGAGGCTTACAGTCTAAATTCCCTAATATAGACACACACTCACACAGACAGACAAAGAGGGAGATAGACAGACAGGGAGACAGAAAGACAGAGACTAGGGTCAATTTTTGATAGCAGCCAATTAACCTACAGGTTTAGTGTATTGAGACATTAGAAACTTTGGGCTTCAGATTCCATCCTGAAAGGGGTTCAAATTATTACCTGGGCTAAACTGTAAATAGATGTTGTCACGACAAGAACCAACTGCGCATGTGTGACATGGCTGTGAAAAGGTCAATTAAAACAAAACCACCAGGTCTGTCTAAAACAAATAATTAAAATCCCTAAAAATCTGTCTCACGCAAAAAAAAGTTTATCTAAATTTGTTTGGAATAACAAGAGTCCAAGAATACTTCTCACTCTAGATTTTTTTTTTTTTTTTTTCTTCAAACAATTGTGGAGGCAAAGGCTTTTCGGACGTTAATTTTTTTTATTAGGCAGCACGGTGGGTAAGTGGTTAGCACTTCTGCCTTACAGCACTGGAGTCATGAGTTCAATTCCTGACCATGGCCTTATCTGTGTGGAGTTTGTATGTTCTCCACGTGTTTGCGTGGGTTTCCTCCCACACTCCAAAAACATACTAGTAGGTTAATTGTCTGCTATCACAATTTACCCTCCAGGCATCAGAAACGGCCCGCTGGGAACAGGGAAAATGTGGATATGCCAGTGGCCAGGCTTATCCGCCATACTACTCTTCCAGTGGCAGGTTCTGCGGCACTCCCTGACATCTACTTCCTGTAGGGCCTTTTGAGTAGGCAGAGGGACTTTCTGTCCCTCACAGAACCCCAGAAGTTGCTGGCCCTTCTAGGGCAGATCCCGGTGAGCCTGCGGGTTCACAGACATTCTAAGCAGGGTAGCAGTTCTAATAAGGTTTCTGCTCCATTGAGGCGATCTGTTATGGCAGGGCCCGGTTCTATACCCGCACCTACCTCTGTGGGTTTTGATGGTATGGACTTTGAGGCCAAACTCTGGCGGTCCAGAGAGTTTTCCTCCAGAGTGGTACACCATGCTACGAGACAGGAAACCGACCTCAGCTGCATTTATTAGAGAGTGTGGTATTGAAACAGACCTCAGCTGCATTTATTACAGAGTGTGGTGCATTAAGTGGTGTGAATGAAGACTTTGCCACTCGACTAATTTTCATCTTTCCCGTATCTAAGCCTTTCTCCATGTTGGCTTGAACACAGGTCTGCGACTTGGGTCCCTAAAGGTCCAGGTGTCGGCCTCATCTATCTTTTTCCAACTGAAAATAGCTGATATTCCTGCATATACAGCCCCTTATGGTACGGCTCCCTGGGACCTAAACTTGGTTCTGACCATGGTTCAGAGTTCCCCCTTTGAACCAATGGGTTCAACGGAGCGTGGTTGACCGGCTTCTAGGCAGACCATCGCTAGGTAGATTATGTCCACAATCAAGTAGGCCTACGTCACATAATGGGGTCTCAGCGGATTAGCTCGGCCGGGCGGCCGCCTGGTCCTCTGTCCATACCTTCACCAGGTTTTATCAATTTAATGTGTTTGCTTCCCGTTGCCAGTTTCGGCCGCACAATGTTGCGGACCGGACTGTCGGAGCAGTCCCTCCTTTAGGGGGCTGCTTTGGTACGTCCCCATGGTAGCAGTGTCCCCCAGATAGGATGAAGGAGAAAAGAGGATTTTTATACTTACAATAAATCCCTTTCTCTGATGCCATCTGGGGGACACTGCATTCCCTCCCTTCTGCTCTTCTGCGGTTATTCTTCGGGTGTTTGAGTTCCGTTCCTTCGGGCTTTTGTATTACAAACTGAGGTTTTCAGGGGGTTGGAGAGGGGATGTAGCTTGTCTTCAGGAAGTTAAATTAGTTAACTATTTGAGTGCCTACTCCATGTTCCCTCATACAATCCCATGTAGCAGTGTCCCCCAGATGGAATCAGAGAAGGGATTTATCGTAAGTATAAAAATCCTCTTTTTTCCCCCCTTTCCCTACACCCCCCCCCCCTTCTCCCCATGTCTCCTTTCTTTTTCATACAGATGGGACAAGGTTAAATTGCAACAAGGGGTGTTATATGGGAAGATGAAGATACACACATAGAGATATGCTGTGACAATATAGAGATTGTGTTGCAAGATACATATGAGGATTATATGGAGACTGTGCTATATATAAGGTTTATGCATATGAGACCTATATTGAGGTTTGTGTGATATTTGAAGTTTGTATGGAGACTGAATATATAATACTGTGCAAAGGTTTTAGGCAGGTGTGGAAAAATGCTGCAAAGTAAGAATGCTTTAAAAAATAGAAGTGTTAATAGTTTGCATTTTGTTAATTGATAAAAATGGATGGAAAGAAAATATAGTTCTAAATCAAATCAATATTTGGTGTTATCACCCTTTTGCCTCCAAAACAGCATCAATTCTTCTAAGTATATTTGCACACAGTTTTTGAAGGAACTCGGCAGGGAAGTTGTTCCAAACATCTTGGAGAACTAACCACAGATCTTTTGTAGATGTAGGATTGCTCAAATCACTTCACTTCACTCAATCACTTGATATAATCCCAGACAGACTCGATGATGTTGAGATCAGGGCTCTGTGGGGGCCATAACATCACTTTCTGGACTCCGTGCTCTTTTTTACACTGAAGATAGTTCTTAATGACATTGGCTGTATGTTTGGGGTCGTTGTCCTGCTGCAGAATAAATTTGGAGCCAGACACCTCCCTGATGGTATTGCATGATGGTTAAGTACCTGTCTGTATTTCTCAGCATTGAGGATACCATTAATCCTACACAAATCTCCAACTCCATTTGCTGAACTGCAGCCCCAAACTTGCAAGGAACTTCCACCATTCTTCACTGTTTCCTGTAGACACTCATTATAGTACTGCTCTCCAGCCCTTCGGTGAGCAAATTTGCCTTCTGTTAGAGCCACATATTTCAAATTTTGATTCATCAGTCCAGAGCACCTGCTGCCATTTTTCTGCACCCCAGTTCCTATGTTTTCGTGCATAGTTGAGTCGCTTGGCCTTGTTTCCACGTCCACGGTATGGCTTTTTGGCTGCAATTCTTCCATGAAGACCACTTCTGGCCAGACTTCTCCGCACAGTAGATGGGTGTACCTGGGTCCCACTGTTTTTTCCAGTACTGAGCTGATGGTAATGCTGGACATCTTCCAATTTTGAAGGGAAATAAGCATGTTGAATGTGGCTGGATTACTTATAAATAACTTAATTGAGACAGGATCATGTAGAAATAATTTATTGTAGAAATGTATTTCAATTAGTGGTGTAGGCACCAATGTATATAATTGCAAATGCACTTATCGTGTTACATTGGGATGTGTTTTGTATGGAAATGACTTGTTTGGAGTTGTCACTTTTCAAGCGCAGAAGATGGGTTATTTTGATCAACACTATCCACCCAGATCAGAAAAATGTGAGTGCAGCCTGTAGCTTGTGCAACAGGGAAGAGTAGTTCTGGTCATAAATTGTGGAGTACGAGGAAGTGGATTGGCTGCCCATGTGATAATCAGCCCATTTGAAGTTAGAATTGAGTTTCACCAATTTAACATCATGTGCTAAAAGGGAGAAACTGAGAGATTATGACTTTGCTGTGGATTGGTTCATTAACCAGAGAAAGCCTTACATTTGTCTGGCAAGGGCAGCATACTAGGTAGAGATGTCAGAAGACTAGTCAGGATGAGCAGGTTATAATATGTGAATTGGTTTAATTTGTAAGGGCCATCACAGACCTCAATGCCAAAAATGTCAGGATGGTGACCTACTAGGGCTCCATATAGAGGGCAAAAAGGTGTGGGAAAAGTGGCCTTAAATGTTTGCAAAGATCTTAACATCTGGGTTAATAAGAGAGTCTGGATCTCTCTAGAAAGGAGTTGAAGAGGGGCAGACTTTAACAAAAAATGTTTGTAATAAACATTGGAATAACATTTTGAGCCAGAAGCTTTGATGGTCATGTGGATTTCCAGTTTTTCAATAGTCAACCATCATCTGGTCTTCAATAAAGTCTGAAATTTAGCACCTGCAAAAACCCAAAGGAGGTTTTAGAATAGGCCATGGGAGCTTGCTTTATCAATCAGTGTAGTGGGATACGTTAAACTTTAGAAATTGCTTGAAAATTTTGACCAAATCCTAGGTTAAAGTACTGACACACCACTGGATTTACTGAATAGATTTTTTTTTACTGAAGGTGGTACGTTAGAGGCTTGCTAATCATGTGTGAAGTTTATTGGCAAACTGGTAGTAATGCTGCTTATGCCTGAAGAAGGGTCTAATTAACTGTGGTAGTAAGGACTTATTGACCTCAATTTGAGCAACTTAGATTATTACAAGGGCTGTTTCAGAAGCTGAACTTGAAGTGTCAGTAAGGGCTTTCAGTTTATCAGTCAGGAGGGTAACAATGTACCATATGATCTACTTGGACGTTTATTCCATCAATAGACTTTGTTACAGCTTTGTTGGCACAGCATTGTCATGTCCCATCCAATGTAAACTGAAACAACTTTGCATGATGATACAAGTACATGGAAGACAAACATGGCCAGAACAATAAAGCAATGTATGGTGTAATAGTTGTAGGAGGTATATTAAAGTAATATAAGGTGGTCCTTAAACACCACCCTTAAATAGATAGAGCAGCAAACTGTCTGTCCTCCTTAGCACTTTACCCTTACTATTATCAGGACAGAACATAGTTTTCAATGGTAAAGAAGAAAAAAAAAATTAGAAACTGATCATGCAAAACCAGAGCAGAATAGGCCAGGGACCACATACTGTTAGTGTCACAGCTGAAAATGCAATATTAAGGGGCCTCGAAGACAGGAACCTAACAGTGAGTATAAAATATTATTTTTCAATACTTGAAAATAATGACTCTTATGTTGTCTGTTGGTGGTAAAAATGTACATGAATCGTCGTTCCTCACATCTATGTAAACCTTTGTCTGATTTTTATTTCTAGTGAAACAGATCGGCCACACGCTGAAGAACCACTAAGTGCTGGATTAAGGACCAGTTCAGAGGTGAGAATTACAGTGTTGTGTTCATCAAAATGTACGTTTTTGGTCCAAGTGATCATACTACCAACTTTTTCCAACTCTCCATTGTGTCTTGTCATCTGTTCAATATAAATCTGGTACTGTAAATGACAAGGAAAACACACACAGATCCATCTGTTATACAATGTAGTAATAATTGAAATTGCATTCATTTGTAGATGAAATATTTGTAGGCTGTTCCCACCAGCACTTGTTTTCCAGAGCCTGACGAAAAAAGGGACTGAACTTTGAAATACATAGTTTGAACGCAAGTCTATCCATGTTATCCACGTTACCTGAACTATATGGTAGTGAAGACTGCTGCCAGTTCTCCTCTGGTTTTTTGTTTTTTTTTGGGTGGGGGGTTGTTTTTTTTTGTTGTCTGTTTTTTTTCACCATCTATATAGAAGTGTACTTTTAGTTGATACTACATTGTTTAATAAACTGATCTATTTCCTTGACATTTACAGTGCCTTCCAGATCTATGTTGTATTGACTTCTTGTAACTGGAATGGACTAGTGATTTAACTAGTCCTTTCTGGTGGTGCTACTCTATATTTTTGGACCACTGTTGTCCTGATCGGCATCTACCTTTGCAAGGGTAGCGCTGGACTGTTTGCCTCTTTGTGAAAACAGGGTATAATATGTTACGATGACTGACTGTTTTAGTGCAGATGCAAAGTAGCTGAATTAAAAAGCAGGAAACCTTCACACAGATCAGTTCAGTACTGGGGACCAGTCACATTGACGTCCTTGGGTGTAGTTGTGAGAGGTATCTGCCAATTGGGGCATGCTATTTTCAAAAATATTCTTATATCATAAAATTGATGGGAATCGTAGTTTTCTAATTTTAACATTTCCATGTTAATTTTACAGCCAGATGGAAAACAAAAACAGCAGTTTGTCTGCCTCAATACTCTGGAGGACACACAGGCAGTACGGGCTGTAGCTTTTCACCCCAGTGGGTCACTCTATGCTGTGGGATCAAATTCCAAAACACTGAGAGTTTGTGCTTACCCTGATGCAATAAACACCAGGTGAGTGAAAGCTGCGATAACACCTTCTGTAGAGGATGAGTTACAGGAACCATTATTTTGATGAACAGATAATGTAGAGCTTTCCCACAGTTGTAATATATTTTCTCAGTCTTGCAGACAGGCACATGCAGCCAGTGGTTCGATTTAAGAGGAACAAGCATCACAAGGGGTCCATTTACTGTGTGGCGTGGAGTCCCTGTGGGCAGCTTCTTGCTACAGGGTCTAATGACAAATATGTGAAAGTGCTGCCTTTTAATGCAGAGACCTGCAATGCAACTGGTAAGATCAATTGCATTTTAATGCTTAAACTTAATAACTAGCCATGTATATTACTGCTGTGTAATTTGATACATCTTCCTTTTCCCTGCAATAATTGTTTTGTATTGTACTGTATAATCCTGAATATGCTATTGGTCATCCCTTATATGAACCCAATTGTATATCATGACACAACCTGTGCTCTCTTGTTTTTTTGTTTTCTTTTTATTGAAAGCCCACAACCGCTGCTTTCGTGCCCAAGTGCACAAAGCCAAAAAGTGTAAAATAGTATGGAACCTTGGGCCCTTCTCCAAAGAGGAAGGGCCCCTCTATCCCCGGCCCCCTGGAACCTAAAGTTCTCACGGGGGCAAGGGTCTTCAAGGTTCCTTTGTCCTGAGATTTGCCGGAGCTTCACCCTCGGAAAATCACCCATTCCCTGGAAAGGATGGCATCTGAGGGTTTCAGGGGGGGAGGGAACTGGAGCCCCCCTCTCTACAGAATGTAGAGCACATAATGGCCTGCCCCAAAAAATCTGTGAAACGAAAAATGTGAAGGTGACAAACAAGGAGTGAAATAAATTTGTGCTGAGTTTATGGCCGCAGCCTACAGGCTGGGCTAGTATAAAAATTATCCATCCCAGCCAAAAGGCCAGGACAAAAGGAGGCAGTGCTTAAAAGAATATGGTATAAATGTGTGAAGGTGCTTGGAAATCACGTGCCATGTATAACACAGTAATTTTTGGCACCCTCGGGTCGCCACTCCAGAGGCACATTTTGTCCCGGTCTTTCAGCATCACCTCCCGGCCCCCAGCCAGAGGACCAAGTGCAGCATGTCCTTACAAGAACAGATACTACACTTGATCTTAGCCAAAAGGCTTAGAAGCTGGTACCCTCTTGTGTGTTATTTGAAATGTAATTATTGTTTATAAACAGGGGCTTAGTGTTAAATTATTTACTCTGGGAATGCACATACCACAAAAAGAAATAGAGATTCAGCAATACAAGCCCTGTCTGCATATTCACTAACTACATTCACTGGTTATCAACCAGTCCCTTTTGCACATAGCTTTGCCTATTATTATTTGACCTACTATTTTGAGTTCCCAGAACACCAATTTGACCTTCTATTCCACCTTTCATGTACGGTGTTTCCATGGGTAGCAAAGATGTCCTTCATTTAGAAAGAATAGGACTGGGTTCAGGCCTGGCTGAAGACTCTTCATTAAGAACACACATTTCCATCAGATAGTTTTATGCAATATACTTAAAATAGATCAAAATAGGTGATGTGTATCTGTCATCATTGTGTTGCTAACCTTCTGTAAGATGTGTGTCTGTTTGTTTTTATGTAGGGATATAAAACATTATGGACATAAGGTAACTGTTAATAACATAAACAGTATTGTTTTTAAAAGAGCATGCCCACTGTGATTCATACTTTTGCTTCTTCAGGTCCAGACCTGGAATTCAGCATGCATGATGGTACGATTAGAGACTTGGCATTTATGGAAGGGCCAGAAAGCGGAGGTGCAATATTAATCAGTGCAGGAGCTGGAGACTGTAATATCTACACCACAGACTGTCAACGTGGACAAGGGCTGCATGCGTTAAGTGGGCACACAGGTAAGAGACTTAGCAGGAACACAGGTAAACAATGCCATAAGCCATAGCTACCTATTAGATAATGATCATTTTAGTACAGTTTAGAAAATGAAAGCAAATATTTGATTGCTATGGGTTATAGTGCCTTTTTCCTTTGCTTTTTTTTATAAACCCTGCTAATAGATGTTAGAATAAGAGTTTTACTCTGAACTTGTGCACATATTTAATGTCAATATTTGTTTCTTATAACTGTCCAGCGTATCTTTAGTTAGTAATGAGGAACATTTCTGTGACAGGGCATATACTGGCACTTTATACATGGAGTGGTTGGATGATTGCATCAGGATCCCAAGATAAGACAGTGAGGTTCTGGGATCTTCGGGTGCCCAGCTGTGTTCGAGTGATTGGAACCACATTCCATGGAACAGGTAAAGTGAAACGAGTGGCTTTGTGATTAAAGGATACCTCCAGACCTGAATAATACTTTATCTCCCCTTCTCCTCTCCTATGACAGTTGATCTGCAGGGGTACTTCTTGCGTGGACTCCCGCCGTTTGCGTACTCATCCTTAGTGCCCGCTCCGCTCAGTGTTTTGCTCAGAGCAGACTCTTTGTTGGATCTCACCTGATTGTGACTCCTTAAATCATCAGAGACTTGATACAGACTGATATTATATACTAGGTCTCCGCTTATTCTGCAAGCCACAGTCAGTTGAGATCCAACATCCGATTCAGAAGCCTGGAGCAAACAGTGAACCAAAGGGACACCAGGCTTAAGGCTGAGGTTCAGTGGGAGGGGCCTCTGTAGTTCAGCTACCTGGTGGAAGAATGTCGATAACATTTTATTGGAGACTGTAGACTTCCTTTAAATTCCAGTGGTATAGTTACCGGTACCATACAGCAGCAATATAATGTGATCAAGACGAGAGATAATGAGAAATAAGAGTTTTGCTAGCATGTTGGGTAAGAAAAGGGCATATTCTGGCAATGTTTTTACGTTTGAGTCGACAAAACTGGGAGAGGGTCTGGATGTCACGAATATACTAGAGGGTAGAGTCAAGTGTGAAATCAAGGCAGTGAGCTTTGGTGTTATTGACATGGAGATTTGAAGGAAGGTGGTGACTGTGGCAGGAGGGAAGATGATTAGCTCTGTTTTGGATATGTTGAGATTTCGGTAGCATTGTGATATCCATGTGGAGATAACACAAAGGCAGTTGGTTACAAGAGAGAGTACAGAAGGGGAGAGGTCAGGGGAAGAGATATAGATGTTGGTGTCAGCAGTGTACAGGTGATGCTGGAGGCCGAATGAGTGACTTGTTTCCTCAAGAAAAGAGGTGTATTGTGAAAAAAAGCAAGCGGCAAAAAACAGGTCTTTGTGTGACCCCAACAGAGAGTGGTAGTGGATGGGAGGATGTGCCAGAAGTAGAGAGGCTAAAGGAGCGATAGGTAGGAAGTGAACCAGGAAATAGCTGCATCACAAAGGCCAATGGAGGGAAGAGGGTCATCAGTAGTTTAAAAAGCAGCAGAGAGCTACAGGAGAATGAGTATGGAGAAATGACCCTTAGTCTTTGCATTAAGTAGATCATTGATCACTTTTGTGAGAGCAGTTTCAATGGAATGTTGTGGGCGGAAGCCTGATTGCAGAGAGTCAAAAATGGCGTAAGAGGAGAGAAAGTGAGACAGGCGGTTGTACACTAATTGCTCAAGTAGTTTGAAGGCAAAGAGGAGAGACATAGGGCAGTAGTTGGAATGAGATGCTGGATCGAGAGATTGTGTTTTAGAATTGTTGAGATGAGAGCATGTTTAAAGTATGAAAATGTGCTGCTGGAGAGAGACAGGTTGAAGACGTGAGCTACAGGTGGACATGCAGTGGGGGGTGAGGGAGCAGAATAGTGTTAAGGGGAGAGGTTGTATGGTGAGATGATGAGTCCAGAGACTTTGTCTTTAGTTACTGGAGATAATGAATTAAAGGTGGATTGGGGAGTGTAGATGAAGGTGGTTGGAGTGTGTGGAATATGGCATGAGGAAACATCTTGTCAAATGGTGTCTATTTTTCTTTGAAGTAGGTGGCAAATTCATAGGCTGTGAGGGCAAAAGGGGGAGGAGGTGCAGCTGGGCAGAGAAGTTGATTTGAAGGTGGCAAAGAGGTGATGTAGGTTAGAAGACTGGAATGTTTGGCATTGAAAGGGCAGTGCTATAAGATGAAAGGATGAATTGATAGTGGAGGAAATCTGGATAGGAGCAAGATTTCCTCCAGAGGCGCTCTGCAGTGTGGGAGCACTAATGGATCTGTTGGTCTGTTTGGTGTGTCATGGTTGGGGTGTGGATCATTGGAGACTGTATGTAGTATCTGGAGCTGCATTGTCTAGGGCTGAAATTAGTGTTTTGTTATAGAAAGAGGCAACCTAATTAGGACAGGACAGTGCAGTCATTGGAGAAAATAGTTGTTTTAGTGAAAATGATAAGTGGATTGGGTTAAGAGTAGGTGTTGGTACATGTTGATTTGGGTGCAAGGGGAGGGCATGAGGTAAGGTATAGCTGTAAGAAAGGAGATTGTGGTCGAAGAGTGGGAAGTTTAAGTTGGAGAAATTAGAGATGGAGCAGTAGCTGAAGAAGGAGACCAGGTCAGGGGAGTGTCCAACACAGTGGGTGTGAATTGAGGTCCATAGGGAGAGAATAAAGGAGGAAGTAAGTGAAAAAGGTTTCGTTTCAAAAGAGACTGTGGAATTATGAATGGAAATGTTGAAATCTCTTAGTATGAGAGTAGGCAGGTCAAAGGATAGGAAATAAGTGAGCCAGGCCGAAAAGATGTCAAGGAATTGGCAAACTGGTCCTGGGGGGGGGGGCAATAAATGATACCAGCACGAAGGTGAACATAAAATAGATGGATATTGTGGACTTCAAAGAAAGAGAATGAGAGGAAGGGATCAGAGGGTATGACTTGAAAGGTGCAGCTTGGAGAAAGTAGAATGCTTACTCCTCCATTGGTGAGTTTGCTGGGTGCAAGAAATAAAACCGTTCATGTGTGCAAACTAGCGAGCAGGGAAGTAGAGTAGTGCAAGAGAAATAATAGGGGATGGAGAACTAGGATGATGAAGAGAGGAGTTGGAGAGAGATATGGTGAAAATGAATAGAAAAAAGTGAGTGTGAATTGAGTAGGCGCATGATGGAGAGATGTGAATGAATGTGTGTATTAGCTGGGGTAGGTAAGAGAGAGTGGGAAGGAACAAATGATCCAAATTGTTTGGGGCAATGGATAAGGTGAAGGATATTTTACCGCCCTCCGGGCTGGGGCTAATAGAATAGGCAGTTTCTGCAGTTCTGACATGACGAGGTCCAGGAGGATGCCGACATTTGGGTGCAGAGGGTCTAGCAGCCAAACAGAGATGGTAACAGCAATCACAATTGAGCTCTGTGCGTAGCTAAACAGATGTTGAAACGGCAATGACTGTTCAGCTGTGAAACCTACAGAGCTCAACTGAGATGGTAATTCAGTAGATCCTAAAACAGCCCTGTTTTAGGTACGAAGTCAATCCTCAGCACTATTGTGAGGTTTGCCAACAGTATTCAGAAATATCCAATGCTTTATATTTGTGAGGATAAGGCAAAGTGGGAGCTTGGGCAAACAGCTGAGCCATTGTGCAGCTTACTCTAACTTCATGCCACATGTACTGCACCCCCTGGAACACAATATGGGACATGTAATTGGTAAAATATCAAATGTTCCTAATTGTTTCAAAACTCACAGTTTTTAGAGAAATATAATTTACTAAACTTTATATAGGGAGTTCCGTATAATACAGTTGTATTTTATAATTTCCTTTTGCATTTTAATATCCTTCATTTGAGCTGAATCCTGATGGGTAAATGGCACATAAACATTATATATTGTGTATACTGTGCTTTTTGATTATGTAAAAATGTCTTTTTTATAATTAAAAACAATTGAAGAATGAGTAGACAGGCAGCATTAAAGTGAACTTGTCACCTACACATAATGGAGGAACCCATTACTCATGAGACACTGGTTCCTAGTGAATTAATACAGTGAAATCTCATAACTGTTGGCTGTGCCCACACAATGCTTGCCTCCACATTTTGAAGATGACAAGTGGACTTTAAGGACGATTCACATGTGAAACATGAGCTATTTTTTTCTAAGCTGCCATTTATGTCCTTGTGTGTTTGTAGAGAAATTATATGGGGACCTTTTCCACTGGATGCTCCGCTTGTCGATCAAACTCCTTTTCTCATCTACACTATGCCATTCATGGCACTCATCTCTTAATCTGAAGTGACTTCTTATATTTTGATTTAAACTTTTTAATAGTAAAAAATTTCACTGCTGTGATGTCTTCCTGCAAATTGAATAGGATAGAATGTTTTTTGGTTTTTTTTTCAATGATCCAGCGCAATAGTTTTGTCTGTCCCCTATACAATATTCAGATTGGCTATTTAACAGTTTGTGTCCTCTCATCCAGGCAGTCCAGTGGCCTCAGTGGCAGTGGATCCTAGTGGCAGGCTGCTTGCCACGGGACAGGAAGACTCCAGCTGCATGTTGTATGACATTAGAGGAGGTCGAATGGTGCAGAGTTATCATCCTCACTCCAGCGATGTGCGCTCCGTCCGCTTCTCCCCTGGAGCTCACTACCTGCTCACTGGTTCTTATGACATGACGATCAAAGTCACAGACTTACAAGGTAGCCATCTCCTTCAACATTCTACATATTTGCTATTATTTTAACTTACTTTCAAACATTGCAACAAGCTGTATATTGGGGTAGCAAAGAATAAAGATGGTATTTGTTGTCTTTCCAGTGGATCTGCGATAACTGAAACAAAATCTTAGAGGAAGATTCAATTAGGCGCGAGATGTCTTCAGGAACATTCGCTGAGACATCTCGCATCAGAGATTTTACAGGAATCTCCGCTCATTTTTTCTCACACCCCATTGAGGTGCACAGAAAATGAGCGGAGATACTCACTGTAATGGGCAGCAATATGCACAGTGGATATCACGGTGATGTCCGTGCACCACAATGTGGGCAATTAAACCTCCCCCATAGTATATTATTATTATTTATTATTATTATCATCCTTTATTTATTAGGCGCCACAAAATTTCCTCAGCGCCGTACACATTATAAACAGTAGACTATACAGAGTGGAACAATATACAACAATAAACAAATAATGCCAAGACTTCAGAAACTCCAGGCATTGCTATTGTAGTGAAGTTGGAACAGAAGAATAGGTATAGAGACAGGAGGAAAGAGGGCCCTGCTCATAAGAGCTTACATCCTAAGGGAGGGTAAACAGACATCGGGCACAGAAGGGAGTCAATTAAGGGGATATAGCGTGGTAGGAGTGGAAAAAAGGGCCGAGAGGAGATCGAGAAAGAATTAGGTGGATGGCTGGTAGGCTTTAAGGAACAGGTGAGTTTTAGGTGCCTGTTTGAAGGAGCAAAAGGTATGGTACACATGGATGGAGTGAGAGAGGTCATTCCAGTGAAGGGGGGCAGCATGGGAAAAATTCTGGAGTGGGATGAGGTGAACAGAGTGGTGGAGAGGTGATGGCCATTGGCCTAGAGCAGGTAGCGAGAGGAAGTTGGAGATATAGGGGGCTGTAGAGTGGGAGAGAGCTTTGTAGGTGATGGTGAGGAGTTTGAAAAGGATTCTGTAGGGGAGGGGAGCCAGTGTAAGGAAAGATAGAGAGGGGGATGCAGAAGAGGTACATGGTAATTAAGGTTAAATCATCATTTCCTACATTGCATGTGGATACTAATAATCTGTGGCACTGAATGCCTTCTTTCATGTGAGCAACTGCTGCACCACTCACTCCAGATTCTGTTCTGGTGTTTAGGTATTCTATGTACCAATACTAATTTGTAACCCAAGTTTGACATAGCCACCAACTGTACTTGCCCACTGTCCTATCCACTGCCAAGTCCACAAAATGAAATATTGGGGCCCTCTAGCATATGACAAACATTATCTACATGCCCCTGCCCTAATTCTGGTGATTAGTATACCGAACCCATTCTGTGGGCTAGTGTACAAAGCGCGGAGCCAATTCTGTGGGCTGGTGTACAAAGCGGAGCCAATTCTGTGGGCTGGTGTACAAAGCAGAGCCCATTATGTGGGGGCTGGTGTACAAAGCGGAGCACATTCTTGTAAACTTGTAAAAACGTAACCTTTTCTGTTTTCTACTGTATAAAGCAGTCCTCCAATGCCCCTTATATACTAAACAACTGCTTTGGGCCCCAGCACACCTAAAAGGCTGTTGCTTGGAGAAAATGTATCTGGGACCGATTATTAACATCTAGCATGTGATTGGGTAGTGTCGGTATGTGGAACCTACTTATAGGGGCATATTCAATTGACGGCGGGATCGGCGAAAATCCCGCGCTCAAAAAATATTACCGTTAATACGGTAATATCTCGCTGGATTTCAGCTCGCGGCTCCCTGAGCTGCGAGCTGTAATCCAGCGAGTAAATTACCGTATTAACGGTATTTACGCGCACCATTACCGTATTGTGCAGGATTTTTCGGCGATCCCGCCGTCAATTGAATACCCCTATTAGAGTGGATTCTGGCAGTCAAGTGAAGTCCATAGTACAAACAGTTTACTGTGTCATTATTAACAAATTAGGGTGCTGAGTGCTTTTTGCTATATGCTAATGTCGCCTCCTGGCAATATTTCCCCCGCAGCAAGCAAAAGCACAGGGAAAAGGGCCTGCCACTCCTAAAGTGTATGCTTCTGATCTCCCAGGCCACTTATACTGATCACTTGGGCCCAGAGTATTGTCCTTTTGTCCAATGTGCAGTTGAACTTTGTTTATTACATGATATTAAAACTTCTGTTTTAATTATAATCATTTTTAAAGGCTAGCTGGTCCAATATGCAATATGATGTAGCACATGCCCTTGTCTTTTAACTCCCATTGTCCCATAGATTGTAAGCTTGCGAGCAGGGCCCTCTTACCGCTCTGTCTGTATGTATTACCCAGCATTGTTTTATTAATGTTTCTTCCCAATTATAAAGCACTACGGTATTTGCTGGCGCTATATAAATAAATAAATGTTGATGATTGTCTACTTATCTCTAGTACTAACATCTATTGAGTTTGCATGCAGAATTCTGAGTACGCTTCAAGCAGATTACATGGACGTGTAGTTTGCAAATTTAATATATTTTAAAGAACTATGATAGAGAAATATACTGGTACATATTTTAAGAAGATCTCGGCAATTCGCTCTCAACATTTGAGCATAGTCTGAAATACATAACTCTGAACATTTATTATAGTAATGGATATGAGTGAATTCAGCATGAATTGTTTGTACAGGATTCAATCATGAGCACATGGTGAAATATCTCTGTTTTAGTAATGTACTGTTTTTGTTTTTTTAAGGTGATCTCACAAAACCGCTTCCGATCATTGAAGCAGGTGAGCACAAAGACAAGGTGATCCAGTGCCGATGGCATACACAAGATCTTTCTTTTCTTTCCTCTTCCGCTGACAGAACTGTATCATTGTGGACTTATAATGCATAGCCAGAGACTTTCCAAAGGTCAAGCTGGCTTTCTTCAAGAGGCTGATCTGACATCTATCTGGCCGCCACGATCATGATTTACGGTTGAACCCTTAAGCTGCCAGAGAGGTCGGTTACTCAACACCTGCAACCAAAATAAAGTAGTTACTGCATATTAGAAGTAAAAATGAAAAGGGACAAATGCGAAGGTGAAGCATGGCTACGTAAGCCTCAATTTAGCAGTGGATGAGATTCATTGTTGACCAATCTTAATTATCCACTCTTCCCTCCACAGCGACAAGTGTTTCTTCTTTGTGTTTTTGTTCTAAAGGAAGAAGCAAACTGAAGTGATTGTGCTGTTGTAGGGCAATGCAGAGGACTGAGGCATTTGTTAGAAATCTCAAAGGCTCTCTAGAGTTACAGACTGTCACAAATATCTCCACCATGTTATTTTCTTTTTGTATTTTATGAAGTTCATCAATTTTTGTTTTGTGTATTTTTTTTTTTTTTTGTGTGTGTTTGTTTCCTCTTTTTTGCCACACCTCTCTGGCAGCAGAAGCATTAACATCGTTACCCTATTATAAACAAAATCCAGTAATAATTTACACATCTGGACCATTTACTTTACAATTTGTCACCATATTTTTTTTAAATACCCAAAAATTTGTAGGTTTAGGGGAGAAAAATGTGAGTAGTTTGTAATTGGTCTTCAGCAAAAATGGCACCTTATTATTGAAATTGTCACCCGCTGTCACTTGAGTGGCTTATAATAACTGTTAGCAAAATATGCTTATAGTTGAAATGTTGTCATGCATTTCCGTGAGTGGGATAAGGCAGTCCTTCAATCAGATTAGCCTGACATCACCCAGACACTAGTGTGGGTGTAGACACTTATAAAAGAAGCACACACCAGTGCACTGTGCAGGTTTCACAAACAGAGTTATTTTGTGTCATGAGGGAAAACTGGTGTGGAAGGGATAATGATGGCTGTAACAACCATGTCAAGATTGCTTTCATTTTCTAAATTGTACTGTGAAAATTATAGCTGGAATCTGCCACGTTTTTCCTTTGCACCAATTTTCATCTATGTTCATTTTTTTTAAATCCTAATTGGAAGAACCCCAGCTGATCCTTGTATTCCACTGAGGAATCAAATGGCAGGAACATGGTTGGATGAGATCTGGCTGATAGGCGTTCAGGTTTCGTGATCACTTTTGGTAGTGCAGTCGTAGAATAATGATACCTTTTTGATTTCTATAGGGTCAATATTAGTCATTGATTGTCTTGGTGTAACACACTGCAGTATTGGACCAACTTTATATATTGAGGATGTACATGAAAAGTGATTGCTCAATTATGATTAATAAATCTGCCTTCTCTCATTGCTCAGTACTTGAAAATAACAGTAATGCTGTCTAAGGGGAGACTCAAAACTGAAATTGTTGCACATTATTACCATTAGTACGGCAATTTCAACACTGATTTTTGCTTGCAGCTCCCTGAACCAAGAGCAGAAATCATTGTTATTATGATCATTTTAACGGTAATGATGCGCACCCCCCGTCGTTCTAAAGAACGCAGGGAATTAAATCTCTTGTAGTACCCAAAACTACAATACCCTAAATGCTAAAACTTCAGTCATATTTGTAAACAATATTTGCCATTAAGGTCTTCAGATTTATCATTGTAAAATCTCATCTAATATGATTGTGTCATGAGATAACAATCTTTGTGTGTGCACCTTAAAGGGTCCACTGCATATCACCTGCATCTCTCTCGTCTCGTTCAGTTATTTCCCAACGAACAATCTTCACTGTGGGTCTGTTATTTAAGGCTGTGCTCTTCCAAATTATTGCATGTTACTACAAATTAAATTGCTGGACACAGTTCTGTAGCCCCTTTTTCCAGCTTCTACATGCACCCCCAGCCTTTTAGAAGTCTGTTGGCGTATGTAGCTGTCCTTGAGGTGAGCCCACATGAACAAACATACCTCCATCATACAAAGCAAATCAAGATGCTCCACACTACTATATAATGATGTATGCTACTTTTTATTGTAGGTGAAATGCTGCTAGAATTATCCAGTGTCGGTATTGTTGTTTTACAGTTTTTATACATGCAACAAACCAGATTGCTCTGCATACCCTCTGCTTGTTTAGTGGCCAGTAAAACCTTGCACAGGCAGTGATAGGGTCAGTTTCACTGTGGCTTGTAATTACACTTGTAACCCACTTGGTGCCAGAGAGGTAGTGTTGTGTAAATTACAGCATGGCACATCAGCATGAAACATTTCATTTTGTTTCCCATTTTAAAGCAAAACTAACTTGGATATTAAAGGTATTGCACTTTCGTGTTGTGTAAACCATTTCTTCTGCTGAATGGGACCAGTTCCCCTTGGTAGAAAGAGGTGAAAAGCTGTATCCACTAATGTAAATGCTAATATTCTTAGATTATTTTGTTCATAATGTATATTTTTTATCTTTGTTAAATTAAAAAAAGCCTAAATGAGATTTAGGAATGTTTTATTTATTTGATATAAAGTGGAATTACCATTTTTGTTCTTTTAACATACAACATTTTTCCGTGCACTGTATGCAGATATTTTTTACCTATTTAATGTGGAAATGTTACTATGGAAGTGTAACTGTGCTGCAATCTGAATAAAGACATCCAAGATTCATTATTTCAGCTGACAACACTAAGCAAGATGTATAGGCGGTGTGAAATAAACCAGCAGAATTAGTGATATTTGCTATACTGAATTTCATGACATTGTTGTCGCAATAGGTAAACTGTTGATGTTTTGTGTGTGTTAATGCGCAATCATTGCGTCCTGTTTTTAGTGACACCCACCCATGCCCCCTTTTTCAGTTCGAAAACATCCAAACTGGCAAAAAGCTGCAGTTACTTTCATGTTTAAAGCATGTTTGTATATTCGTGCTAAAATGAGAATATAAATAATAGACTATAAAACGTTATCAAATTATAAAGAACATTTACAAACTGACGTAGATACCAACCTAAAACATACATCTCCCATATTCCGTAGATTAACCTATGAATCATGTACCAAAATATGGTACAAGAAGGCTAAAAAAATAAATAAAAGCTAACCTATTTGTAGATGAGACTGTAAATAAAAATAAACTTATTCCTATGTTGATGGTAAAAATAAAGAAATATTACGTTTTGGTAGCGTACAGCGTTTAATATCTCTTTTGCCAGAAGGGGTGTGAGTATCCTTGATTAGACTAAGTTAAAAAAAAATGTTTCCTGGTATAACCAACTTATTGCAAGGAAATATTTATTCCTTAGTGATCCTATCATTTTTTATATGGAAATCCTGAAAATGTGCTACCTGGTGATTACAAAAAAAAATAAAAGAATGCCACCACTTCCTGAATGAACAAAATGGTCCCCTCTATGACCAAATAGTAGAATGGCAGTATTCTGCTGTCCTACACCCCAATGCTCATATAAATATGGTTAACAGTCCTGATACTTTACTGGGAAATTCATACCTGGTGACTTAAGCAGTATGGGACCATCACACAGCATGTCGGGACCAGCCAAATCTTATACTATCCAGCTTAGTGGAGATCCAAAATCGGTCACAGTCACCTGACAGATATGAGCAACTTTGAAAATTGGGTTCCAGGAGTGGATCCCCCACCTGCAAAGCAGAGCCAGATTTAGACCTCATGGGGCCCTAGGCAAGATACTGGTTTGGGGCCCCCTCCCTGAAAAACTCCATAGCACTATAGTTTTTTAGCATAACATATAACCCTATTCAGGGGCTGGCTGGCAGACTTTAGCCCGGGGGGGCAAGCATATAGCACTGGCCCATAAGTAGAGGCCCATTTTTAAAGGGTGGTCTCACCGTCGGCCCTGGGAGGGCCCTCTGAGGACCGCTGGGCCCTAGGCAATTGCCTAGGTTGCCTAGTGGTAAATCCGGCCCTGCTGCAAAGTATGCAAGGCTAAAAAAAAACAATGACCCGTTTGGGTACCAACCATACAAATGTATGGTCATAGATATAGTATCATTTCAATAAGTGGAAGGACAAAATGGCACTCTGGATGATGAAAATTGCACTCAGGTTATATACAGCATTTAAATAGATTAAAATATAAATGAAATACAGCAGAAAGGTATATAGAAAAGTATATCCAAAATAAACTCATAATTGTAAAGTGCATCCAAAAATGAATTATTGCAATATTTGATTGTGGAATTAGTAATCCAACATGTACCTTTTATTTTCCCTATGCTCATCCGGTCATTTAGTGAGCAAAGTTAATTTGAAGCTAATTCTTTAAATTTGGAGGATGAAAAGCCAAATTCCGCTCACTTCTTAACAGTGGCGCAGTTTTTACTCTCCTGCTGGTTCCGTCATCTGTTAGGTTTGAATTGAAACAAAATAGTCTATAACGCTGCTTTTCTTTGCTTTTCTCTTACTGTCTGGGTATAGTTGTACAGCGAATGTGTATATCCAGTTAAGTGACCTGTTTGTCTTTACTATATACAACAATCATCATCAACAATTATTTATATAGCGCCAGCAAATTCCGTAATGCTTTACAATTGGGGACAAACAGTAATAAACAATACTGGGTAAAACAGACAAAGAGGTAAGCAAGCTTACAATCTATAAGTTAAGGGGAGTTAGATACATGAGGTTAAATCTACATACTGCATATTGGTCCAGCCAGATTGCAAAGAATAAAAAGGGATTAGTATGCTATATGATCCAGTCATACAGCAATGTTTGTCAGAGGGTTGTTGTCTTGTGCGAATTGTATAAAAGGTGGTAATAGAATAGTCTAGTGAGGTTAAGAGGGTGGTAGAGGAATATTATGAGCTTGCCTGAAGAGGTGGGTTTTCAGAGATTGCTTGAAAGTTTGTAGACAAGAGGAAAGTTTTATTGTGCAAGGGAGGGAATTCGATAGAGTGGGTGCAGCTTGAAAGAAGTCCTGTAAACGGAAATGGGAGGATCTAATGAGAGTGGATGAAAAACACAGATCTGGTGAAGAACGGTGGTGTCGAGTTGGGAGATACTTTGAGATGAGTGAGGAGATGTATTTTGGTTCAGTTTTGTTGATGGCCTTGTACGTTTGTAGAAGAATTTTATATTGGATTTGGTAAAAACAGGCAACCAATTTAGAGACTGACAGAGTGGCTCAGCAGAGGAATAACTATTTTCAAGGAAAATCAGTCTGGCCTCTGCGTGCAAAATAGATTGTAGGCGTTTAAGTCTGTCTAGGGGACGACCAGTAAGAAGGAAATTGCAATAGTCAATGTGGGAGATGATGAGTGCATGAATTAACGTTTTTGCCGTGTCTTGTATAAGATATGTGCGTGTTTTGGAAATGTTTTTTAGATGTATGTAACATGATTTAGATATAGAGTTAATGTGGGGAACAAAGAATAGTTCTGAGTTAAAGATCAGTGGTTACTGCAGTATGTTCACCTGTTTATTGGTGATATTAGTTTTTGTTTGTTATTTTACCATTATAACTGAGAAAGGGGTTTCCAACACTAAAGGGTCTGCTGGAAAGTTGGTGCAACATTATATTTGTGCCAAATGTAATTCTGAATTATCTTGTGGACAGTCTGACCCAGATGCCCTGTGTGCAGCATGTGAGGTGGAGTTCCGTGTTCAGCATTCTCCTGCGACTGCATCTGCTGCCCTGGAGAACCCTGCTTGGGTTAAGACATTGGCAACTTCCATAGCCGAACACACTCAGGTAGTGTCTCGGACCAATGAGGTAGGTTAATCTTTTCTGAATGCACGACAAGCTCTGCCTGTACTGACCACAATTGTAGTTTTCCAGGCAAAGGCTGCTATGGTCTTTAGCGAATCCTGCTCAGGGTATTGCAAAGGCTGCTTCTTTATTTGAATGCCTGTTTAGTGCCCCCCGATAGAAGGATAAGGGGTAAATATTCCTGAGGCTTTTTTTACCTATTTTCTGATTGTTCTTCAGATAAAGAAGAGTTGATATTCCTTGAGTCTGAGGTAGACAACACTTATAGTGTAGAGGCTGTCTCTAAGACATAGTGTGGGTGATTTAGTCCTTAAGGTTCGACAAACCTTAAGTTTTGCGGAACCCAATGTGACAAATCTTTCTAACTTGTCTCTTTCTACACGTCAGAAAAAGCAAAAAGTTTGTATTCCACCATCTCCTCAGTTTTTTTAAATGATTTCTGAGGCTTGGCAATAATCTGATGAAAAAAAAAATGAAAAAAAAATTCCAGATGGCAGGAAAGTTTCAATTCCTTTACCTCCTTACCATCAGAAGAGTGTGTTAAATGTAAGAATTCTCCTATTACCTGCTTATCTAAAGCCATTGCTTTATCAATGCAGGGACCAGCAGTGCTTTTGGACATTAAGGACAAAAAAATTGATTTTCTCCTTAGATCTGCGTATGTTGCGGCAGGAAATTTATTCGGACCAATCATGTCTACAGCTTGGGAAAAACAAGGCAATTTAAAAGTGGGCAGAACAGTTGACTACCAGTCTTTATGAGGATAGACCTTGAGCTTATATGTTAGTATTGGCTGAGCAGATTCAGGAAGCCTCTGATTTTTTTTATTTCGGGCTTTGGATGTGGTTTCTGTGGATTCCAAACTATCTTCACTTATAATTGCATCCAGGCATTCCTTGTGGTTACGATCCAGGTCAGTGGATTCAGAATTCAAACGAACTCTTGAGCCGTTATCAATTGACGGTATTACTCTATTGCTCGCTTTGGTTCAGAACTGCAGCATATTTTTCTGGTTGCTATGGAGGGAAAAAGTTCTTTTTTTAATTTTCTTTTTCTTTTTTAATACTCATTAGCAATAATAAACAAAGCAAACCTAGGTATCGTTCCTTTGCACAAACAAGAGCAGCCTCTGCAAGAGGTAGGGGGTCAGCCAGATGTGCGACTCCCAAGCCACCAGATAAGACCCCTGCATAACACGACTGACCACCACGTCTCTATGGTGACTGCTTATCTTCAGCAGTTTCAGGACCAATGGTTGGTCTCAACCTGAGATACCTGTATAGCAGGGGTAGTCACAAGAGGCTATGTCATAGACCTTGTCAGATTCCCTTTGCAGTTTTTTTTTTTTTTTTTTTACCACAGGCCTTCCTGTGGTCTCAAAAGACAGGTGCTGGCCACTGGGATGATGGCTCCGGTTACAAATCAAGAAAGGGGTTTGGGGATTTAACCTTTCTGGTCCCAAAACTGGACCAATCACTTTGTCCGGTCTTGAATCTCAGGACTAGTGGGTTTCAAGATGCAGTCATTGCAGTCGGTTGTCGCAAGTATAGACATAAAAGATGCTTATCTACACGAAGGGCATTAGTGTCTACTCCGATTTGCAGTGCGCAAAAAGCATAACCGGTTTCAAGCTTTACCCGTTGGCCTGGCTACCACTCCATAGGTCTTTACAGAAATTATGACTGAGTTGGCTCTACTTCAGCACATTCAGCTGACAGTTCATATGCCTAGTAAGTGGTACGGAAGTTCAATTTTATTTCGCAGTACCTTTACAGAGCCTGTGGAGGGAAAGAAGGCAGATACATTATATAATTGTGTTTGTGGAGCATGTGATAACGAGTAATCAATGTTTGAAGTGTATACCTAAAGAAAATAGTAGTATACTCAGACCACTGGCCAGACTACATACTTTCGTTGTGTACAATCAATACTAGCTTTTATTCCACTTTCCTAGCGCTGAGGTATTTTCTATATATCCACTCAGACCACCATAGACTGGGATAATGTGCAGGAATAGTCTTCAGAGAAGTCTATAGATTCATGCTTGACAATGACACTGAAGAAGGGGGAGCTAAAGCAGAATCTGGGAGATATAATCCTGAGGCAGTGGATATATTAATCAAACTTATCAAAAAGACTATGGGGATACAGGAGTCAACGTTTCCATTCATCTTTTTGGAAAAAACAGCATAAAGTTAGGGGACCTTATTCATCAAGGCACGTGTCTGCCGATTTTGAGCGTATAATTGGCATGCCTAGAACTGGGCTCTGCGCAACAATGTTCAGTTTATCTTCATACACAAAGAAGACTTAGTACAGCTTACAATTGCAGCTCCGTTTCGCCAGCGCTGTCCTATACAGCAGCCGCGGCGCTGTCTAAGAAGCGTCCGCGGCGGTGCTGTATACAATACAGCACCGCCGCGGACGCTTCTTTGACAGCGCCGCGGCTGCTGTATAGGACAGTGGCCACTTAGCGCAGGGGGGTGGTTTCTAGAGACTCAGAAACCCCTCCTGCGTGCGCCACTGCCAAACTCGGGCACATGCATCTATGTTGGATTCAAGCTTTGGGCATCTCAAAGGCACTTGATTTTCTGCCGTATTTCTTGCTCCGGCTACACGGCTAGTCTAAGTCCTGTTTATTAGTGACGACAGTCTCATATACATGTTATAACATGTGTTTGCAATTAGGAACAACTGTAAGAATGTATTATGTTCAGTAGACATTACGAACATTCTAATAAATGTATTTCATGGAAAAAAAATATATTTTTTTTTTAAACTTTTTTTTTTACCCACTAATGCCTGCCTATATTATAAGGTGACATTATTTTTTTTTACTGGGCATTCTTATGGAAATTTATATTCCAAATAGGTATTGAACGTATCCTGTAGTGTCTTGTATAGTAGAGCTGAGCAGACCTACATCCAAATTCATCAGCGCATGTATCTTCAGATCTGTTCCTTGTTGAATTTAGGGGTGCATATGTCCAATTTTAAAGCAAACGCAGGTTGTGCTCAGTATGTGTCCCTTGATAAATCATGCTCAGGGTGTTCATAATAAACAGAATGGTTACATTAATTGTTGAATAAAGAATGGTATCAATTTGAGAAATAACATGCTCAGTGTTACGAGCCGCGGCAGTGCCCAGCCGCCGCGACCCTCCTACCTGCGTCCCGGCCGTCGCTTCTGGGGTCAGCCCGACCGTTGCTAAGACAACGTTCGGACGCTATTCTGTTCAGCGCCGCGTCCCGGCACTATGAGGCAGCCGGGCGCGTGCGCAGGATTATTATCAAGCCTGTGGGCTAATTAATTATTTCATTTATTAGGCATAGGCTGATTAAGGATTAACCCATTTATGGGGACCCCCTGAAATAGTTTCAACCAGCCTTAGGCCGTTCAGTACGGAGATTAATTCTCTAGGAGGATCGGGTCCAGATATAAATATGTGCGTCCCCCTCAATTGACCAGCCCTGTGCACTAACACTTTTCCAACATCTCTGTAAATAAAGAGTTAAATTGGCATTTTGTATGTGGTTTGTACTTCAATTCCCAGAATGACCAGTGAAAAATGGAAATAAAACTCATATACTGAGTTTCCACTTTCTTTAATTGAAATAAAAATCTCCCCTGTGTCACCTTCTTTATTTGCTCACCTGGGTCTGGGCTGGCTATATGATGTAAAAATCCTGGGTTTAGTAAAACAACAAACCATAATAGATGCTGCTAGACTAGCTCCGGTACGAACTCTTGTCGCAAATGAGCTCTTACCAGATATGCTGTCATAGTTTTAAACAAGGGATTTCCCGCACCCTGATGGCTATGAGAATTGAATTAATTTGTTAAGTCTATTCAAATCCAGAACAGTGTGAAAAAGCACCTACGAGGACAAATCTGGACTACACCCCTGTGCCCTCTTGACCAACAGGAGCAAAAGTAATTGCTTGAGCCTTTTGTAAACTGTTATGAAAGACTTGATGAAGATTCCCTAGAATACTGATGGAACTCTATCTTGTATCCATTTCTTACAATGTCATCATCATCTATTTATATAGCGCCACTAATTCCTCAGCCCTGTAAAGAGAACTCACTCATATCAGTCCCTACCCCATTGGAGCTTACAGTCTAAATTATCTAAGACACACTCAGACAAAGAGAGAGACAAGTCAATTTGAAAGTAGCCAATTAACCTATTAGTATATTTTTGAAGTGTGGGAGGAAACCCACGCAAACACGGGGAGAACATACAAACTCCACACAGATAAGGTCATGGTCGAGAATCAAACGCATGAACCCAACACTGTGAGGCAGGAGTGCTAACCACTAAGCCACCATGCTGCCCATGTCCAAATTCTATTGACCTGTGATAGTTGTCCCATATTTCTGCATATTGTGTGATTCTGCCCTTCACCATGATAATGGGGGCTGGTCCTGGCAAAAATCAATAATTCTCTGATTAGTCTTTCCTTCTTTAAGTCTAAGCGCTTGAAAGGACTCTGGGTGTAGTATGAATATTCTGCCTGGTGTACTGTCTTTGTGACCTATAACTTCTCACTTCTGTGAGGTGCTGATGAGACAGGAAGTCTTCAGATTACAATACTCTCCGTGTTTCCTGCTTCAGTTCTACCAACCCTAGGCCTGGTTTTGGCAATTTTGTGGGGACCTCTTGATTTTTTTCCCCCCCAGTACCAGTGTAAGCAGGCTGGTTTAGAGTTCCATCGTGATAGGGTTACACTTAGTGTACTTCTCCTTACACCAGCCCACAACTTCCCTCCTTTGAGTAGAAATGTGCAACAATGCAATATTATTATTATTATTATTATTATTATTATTAATTTTTATTTATAGGGCGCCACTAGGTGTCCGTAGCGCCGTACAGGGACAGACAGAAACACGCTATCATTTTCATGTTAAGTATCTGATCCTTTTTTCTTTTCTTCTTTTTTTAAACCAGTAAGTTTGCTGCAGCATATGTTATTGCTAATGGTATTTATTGATTCAGCACAAAAAATGTCTGAGTGATGTTTACATTTTTCAATAAGTTGCCATTTGTTTTTGTTTTTTTGCTTTTGTTTTTTTTAATACAAGCAGTGAAGCTTGAAAAATGGGCCCTCACTCTTGTTTACATACACTATCTATGTTTACCTTTCGTGCAACTTCTCAGTCTGCATTAATAATATAAGAAAATAGAAAAAGGGATGGATTGAACTAACGGCAATTGATTGATCATGGTTTTCTCTCACAAGTAAATTTAATAACTTGTTACATCTTGAAAATGCTACTGTTAATACAAGTACAATGAAAAAACATCAGTCACACTTATGAATATCTTTGAATCTTTACTACAACCACAAATTGTAATTGATGCTAAGAGATAAATAACCAAGGGTGTTATAGTGGCGAAAGAAAATTGCTTAACGACGCAATTTATCAAAATATTTCTGGGGCAGCTGCATGATAATAACTTACTGATGCGTAGGGCTGGTCTCAGGGGTGACCCATTCATGCATTGAAAGTTCAGACTTAGGATTTCAGTTTCATTAGTGGAAAAAAAGTCATTAAAATAGCTCAAACATCCATTATTGTTACCCATGAGGCTTTTCACCATCTGTTAAATAAATCCCAAAGTGTTAGTTACATCTTTACAACATATGCTGCATATTGAGAGTCTATAGGTATGATTCATTAAGGAAATAAAGCGAAAAAAGGACTAACTTTGCTCCTAGACAAACCATTTTACAATGCAATGGGTGCAAATTAGTTTATTATTTTGCACATAGGCAAAATATTGGATGTTTTTTATGTAGCACACAAATACTTGATAGCTTAGTATAACACTGAACTTAAATTTAAAGTTGATCTAGGACATGCTTTACCCCAACTATAAATCTGTCCCCATATTTTACATTTGCCTCCCCCTCCAATGCAACTTGGTTTTGCCAAGGTGCAAAGTTACTCCTTTCTTTGCTTTACTTTCTGTAGTGAATCACTCCCTTTAAGTGTCAGGAATCCTGCATTTAGATGCAGGATTCCACATTCAACTTTTACCTCACAGCATGGCAAGTTTATTGAGGTGCATTCAGGTGATCGCTGACATCACAGAGCCGAAAAGTTAGCCTCCCAAACAGTATTTAAATCTGCTCTGATTGTCAATTCCTGCAACAGTATCGGCTTGCTGTTCTGAGCTTCCCTAGGGTAGGGTGTGTGTACCTACTGTTGTTACCTGAGATGCACGCCATTTCAGAGTACATTAAAGTAAACCCTGATGAAGCCTCTCTGGAGATGTCCACATGAGCAGGTGGAGCTGGATTTTTCTTTGTCAAGAAAATAAGATGGTTGTCTTCACCCATATATTATAGGGGTTTAAACACCATTGCTATCAAGAACATATACCCCACTCCTCTGATCTCTTATTAAGTTATTTGATAGATATTTACCAAGCTGGATTTATGAGTGGAAAACTGCGTTTAATACTCAAGATGGGTACTTTGAGTACCTAGTTATGCCCTTTGGATTATATAATGCCTCAGCAGTATTTCAATAATTAATTAAATTTTCTGTGACATCCTACCATTTGTAGTGGTCTACTTGGGTGATATTCTTATATTCTTAGGAGACATTTTCTCCCATAGACGTCATGAGAAGGAGGTCGTTGGTCGGCTGAGAGATACTCATTTTGCAAGCTAAAGAGGTGTTGATTAAATACCCTTCTTGGTACACAATTTCGTCTTCCAGTCTCTATATGGATCCAGTCAAATTACATGTCATTCTGAAATAGTCTCAAATAATGGGCCTTAAGGAGGTTTTTGGGTGATGCCAATTATTACTAGCAATTCATAAGGAACTATTCCAACCTGATAGCTCCCATTACAGCTCTCACTATCAAGAGTGCTAGTGCTAAACAGTGGCCTCTGGAAGCCATTCTTGCTTTTGAGCAGTTATAACAAGCCTTTACATCAGCCCCCATCCTGCAACAGCCAGACTTGTCTCAACCCTTTTTACTGGAGGTTGATGCATTCTCTATGGGAGTTTGAGCTGTACTTCCCCAAAAGCAGCTTCTGGGAAACTGTGTGGGATTTTCTGGCATAAGATTCTCCCTGCTATGATTAGTCAGGTTTGCGTCTTCTTTTTTGCATTATATTACTTCAATTTTATATGAGGTGCAGCATTATTTAGACCATTTGAGAGTGCCTTAGTCCCAGTTTTTATTTTATCATTAATTATGGATGGCAGCACTCAACGCCTTAAATATATAACTCATCGATTGAGGAATATTGATGTTAATTATCTATCTGAGAAGGAGAATAGTCCAATTGACGAATATCAAAATGATGATTTTTGCTCACAATATCTGCAATTTGAGAAGTTATGCATAATAGAAACAAGACAATAGTGGGAGGTAACTTCTATCACTAAATACTTGGAAAAGAATATCACTCCAAGGGGATTAAGGATACAAAAAAAAACACTTTTGTAACATATCAGAAAGATTTCTATACTAAATGGACTACTATTTTGGACAATTGCTCAAAGCAACTTATGACTCTAATTATTGAGGATAGGTCTGTACCTCTTGATGGTATAGAAACACAGATTAATACCTTGGACTCTAATTTTCGGTGGTAGTCAGAATATCGATGCTGACTACCCGACATAATGACTCCAAAGGGCTCCTTTCCGACGAGGATTGATGACGACTGCTGTGGGAAGCAACTGCAACCAATCCTTATGCCTGAAGAATCCATTTCGACTTGATGACATCACTTACATCCGCGAAGCTGTCATCGCTGCTTTTACGGAGGTAATGTAAGTATGCGGCCATGGACAATATACAACTCTTTGTAAAGTACATTGTCCATGGCCGCATACTTACATTAACCCCTTAACAGCAGCGATAACTGTGTCGCAGATGTAAGTGATGTCATCAAGTCGTGCTGGATTCTTCAGGCACAGGGATTGGTTGCAGTCGCTTCCCACAGCAGTCGTCATCCATCCTTGTCAGAAAGGAGCCCTTCAGAGAGTCATCATGTCGGGGTAAGTGTTGTTGGATTAATCAGTGTACTTTTAACGTACCCCACCCCTAATTTTGAACCACTTAAAAATATGGAAGATTCTAAAACATTAAGTACTTTGACCCAAGACAGGATTGATAAATTGGAAAAACATATTATTACTAGAAAACAATGGAAATTCAAGAGAGATTTAGAAGAGACTAAGAATGACAATATCACTAACATGAGACAGAAACATTTACCAAATCAGGGTTATATGTCCAAAAAAGGAAAAATAAGGGAGCCTTCAAAGCTATATAAATGATGATGATGATGATGATGAAAGAAACCTCTCATTGAGCACATCCCTAAGAAAGATGCGAAAGAAAAAGTTTATCCCCCATATAATGAAAAGCATTTTAGTTATTCCCCACGGAAAACAGAAAAGAGAAGAGAATCTGTTATAAGGGGATCATATCTAAAAGCTGAAATTTTTGCAAGAAAGGAGAAGGAAGATACCTCTAAATCTCTAATGGAAAAAAATCAGTATCCAATTACCAAAAAACAAAAAGAGAATTTTATCTGGAGAATCAGAGGATTTTTTAGAGTTCCTATTTGGGCCAGAAATTCCTCCGTCCCAAACACAAGTGACAATCACTCCCCGAATAAAAAGAATGAGAAACATACAGCCCCAAGGAGAGGAAAGAAAAAACTTTTAAAGGCAATAGAGGATGATCATACTTCTCAGACTGGGATCTTCAACATTAGCTCGAAGATTCTTTCTAGAGATCAAGTCAGTCTCCTTAAGAAAGGATTAAAATTTGCCCCATAATCAAAACCAAATAAATTCAATGTCTACATTGATTTACATAAGTTTATCAGAAAAATATGTTTAAAGAAATATTTCTTAAGTAACCCTATTATGAGTGGACAATATAATAATAATTGCTTTATTCACACAGATTTGAAAAAGAAAAGTAACTTTTATCCCAGTTTTTCTAAAGGACACGTAATAGAGACATTTCAAAGACTGGTGGAAAATGACTTGGAGAGCCTCCCAGAAAAAAATAACATCAAACAAAATATTTCTGAAGAAGAGTGCCAAGCATTACAAGATTTGAAGTATGATGACATCGTAATTAAGCCCGCCGATAAGGGAGGTGGCATTGTCATTATGGACAAAATCAAATATCTAGAGGAAACTAAACATCTTTTATCAGACAGTAACACTTACCATGTATTAGATAAAGCACATTGCATTATCAAAATGAACTCCACAATTTGCTGGAAGAAGGATTAAATATAGGAATTTTGACAAGAAAAGAATTTGACTATAAGTTGCGAATCCCAGGATACCAGTATTTTATCATCTGCCCAAGGTTCCCAAAAACATTGAGAAACCACCAGGGCAACCGACTGTGTCAGGGATTAGATCAGTAACGTCCAATTTGTCGGGATATATTGATTTTTTTTCTGCAGAATTTAATGACCAAACAAAGGAGTTATTTAAAAGACACTACAACCATTCTACAACTTTTGGAAAACATAGAATGGAAAAGTTCCTATATATTGGGTACATGTGATGTTAAATCACTTTACACCTGTATCCAACATGCAGATGGCTGTTCGCACGCTTATCATTATTTGTGCACAGACAGAGACTTGAAGAATGAATAAGTAAATTTCATCATAAGTCCAATAGAGCTTATTTTTCAAAGAATTATATTTGGTATGGGGGAACATTCTTCTATCAAGTAACAGGAACTGCAATGGGGACTCATTTTGCACCGAGTTATGCAAACCTATTTGTAGCTAAATGGGAAGATGACCAAATATGGGCCAGTAATCCCTTTGAATCAAAGTTAAAATGTTGGACAAGGTACATAGATGATGTGTTTTTCATCTGGGATGGAGATAAGGAAGAACTGTTTGCTTTTATTGAATATAGCAATATGAATACATTTAATATGGAATTCACTGCCAAATTCAGTCCCACCCAGGTCAATATCTTGGACCTTACCATTTATGTTGAAAATGAGACTATAAAGACCAGAAACTACACAAAGGAAGTGGACTGTAACAATTTCATATTAGCAACAAGTAATCATCACCGTAAGCGGATACGTAACATCTCCATGGGTCAATTCAAAAGGTTAAAAAGGAATTGTACAGATTCCTGTATATTCGAGATACAAAGCAAAGAGTTGAAATCAAGATTTCTAGAGAGGAATTATGATGAAGTTAATTAGTCAATACCGCATTAGAAAATGTTAAACAGACTGAAAGGAAACAACTTCTGCAATATAGCAAAAGAGAACAAAGATCCAGATAAAACATTAATTTTATAACACAATTTAACAGCAATTCAAGTTTGCTGGAAAATATCATCGCCAAACATTGGCATATATTGGAGTTAGATGAGGAGTTAAAGAATTTTCTTCCGAACAAACCGAGGATTATATACAAGAAAGCCAGCAATTTAAGAAAAATGCTGAGGAGTAGTTATGTTATGTATCTAAAAGCAGGAGAGATGGGGGTGGAACACCTGGATTCTATTTTTGTCTGAACTGTAAGGCTTGTAAGAATATGAGACTGAACACCACCAAATCTGTAACGAGATTTAGATCCAATTCTAAAGGAAAAGACTTTAAGATTAACCAGTTCATTACCTGCAGCACAGAAGGTGTTATTTATATGTTAGAATGTGAATGCAGCTTGCAATATATAGGCCGGACTAAACGTACTTTAAAGATAAGAATAGTGGAACACATGACTAATATTAGGAAAGGCTTGAAAATACATAGTGTTCCTAACCATTTCCTCAATTCACATAATTGTGACCCTAGCAAACTTAAAGTTGTGGGGATCCAGCATATAGAAAAGTTTTGGAGAGTTGGTAATTATCTGTAAAATATTTCACGGATTGAAGCCAAATGGATCTATACCATGAAAACCTTAATGCCATACGGTTTAAATACAGATTTCGATCTAGGATCATTCCTTAATGTATAAATCTCATTAAGTATATATCTGGAAGATATCTCAATTGATTTTATTTCCCTCTTTGTTTTTATATTTGATATTTATTTTAGTAATAGTCTCTCTGTAGACAGAGAACACTGCACTTCTATCTTTTTAATGGACCATTTTTTAAAGTATTGTATTTTAAAGTATTTATTAATAAAGTCTATTGAGGCTGAGTTTTTATAGCCCCACTTGGATAGGAGATCCTTTACCATGACAAAGTCCGAACTGAGCAGATGAAACGCGTTGGTGATTTGATACACTACAGCCACCATATGTTTGCGTTCCATGAATCACTTCCGCATTTCATATGCGGTAGGATGCCAACTTCAGTAGCGTGAACTTAGCTTGCTGGGATACAACTATCCGGACCACCGAGTAGAGACAAGTAGGATAAGATTAAGTATTTTTATTGTGGATTTCCCTCTGTGCTTCCTTTTCTCAGCCAGTACACCGACGACTACTGTGTTCTTTAAAAGGGCTGTAAACATTATGTACGGCATTTTCCTTTTGTTGTCTGTCTATTACACATTTTTATCTGTCATTTATTATGATTTTGGAAACCTTCATTCTATGATTAGTCAGGTTTGCGCCCTCTTTTATTGCATTATATTTCTTCAATTTTATATGAGCTGCAGTATTATTTAGATCATTTGCGAGTGCCTTAGTCCCAGTTTTAATTTTACAGTTAGCACATTGTCTGACTCCAAGCCAAGCTAGGTGGTCATTGTTTTTCTCTCAATTCATCTTTGAGATTACTTTCCGCTTTGGTACTCAACACTAAAGTCGACACTCTCTAGATCCTTTAATTCAGATAATGTTGAGGAGTCGAACAAATCCGAACTCACACTGGTGCCCGATTGCATTTGGGGTATTACTATCATAACCAAAGAAGTTCTACGGGGAAGACTTTAATTGTGCCCAAATTAAGACCTAGGCTATTACAGTGGGTGCATTAGTCTAAATTTTCTAGTCATCCAGGTGTCAGGAAGATGTTATTATTATTATTATCATTTATTTGTTAGGCGCCACAAGGTATCCTCAGCGCCGCACACAGTACTAACAGTAGACTATACAGGGTGAAACCATACAGAACAATGAACAAAAAGTACCAATACTTCAGAAACTCCGGCCAGTCATATGCAGTAAAGACGGAGCAGAAGAACAGGTATGGAGACTGGAGGGGAGGGGGCCCTGCTCATACAAGCTTACATCCTAAGGGAAGGGATGTTATGATTTGTTTCTGGAAGCTATTGATGGCCTACTCTCTGCAAAGATATCCTAGGTTTTGTGGCTTTCTGCGACACTTGTGCTCAACATAGAGTGGTCAACTAAAAAGTGTGAGACTATAGTAACCCCAACCTAGACCTAAAAGACCATGGACTCACATCCCTATGGACGTTGTGGTTGAGCTCCCATTATAAGCAGGATTATGAGAATTCACAACTCTAGCTCCAGATGTCAGCTGTCAGAAAACAATTAGTGTAAGGATTCACACACTAGCTCCAGAAGCTACAAACACATTTTCTAAATTCCTGTTATCCAGCTAGTCCCCTCACCAGGACTACTGCTCACAATTCATCTCACCTGTTTGTGGCCTTTATAAGTCCAGTACTGCCAAAGCTTTGCAGAAGCAAACTTTTGTTTTGGATCTCTCTACTTGGGCATGAAGAAGACTTGTTTTGTTGCACTGGACAGCATGATTTTACCTTCTCCAATCCCTTGACTTTGGCCTCATCCATCACTATCCTACCTTCTGCAATACATTGACTTCAGCTGGTACCTCACTACCACCTCTCTTAGGACTAAGCAGCTTAGCTTGATGTAGTGTGTCTCTGATAGCTACCTCAGCCAAGTGGTTCTTTCCTGGGAGCTGCCAGCACTGTGACAATGATGCAATACTATATGGGTTGTGGTAGACAGATTCTCTAATATGGCCAATTTTAGTTAGTCCATATGTTAATGAGATCTTTCGGTTTCATGGATGCCCAGTGGAGATCATTTCAGACCGAGGAACACAATTTACATCTAACTTTTAGTGAGCTCTATGCAACAATATGGGTATTAAGCTTAAATTCTCTTCAACCTATCACCCTCAGACCAATGGGCAAACCTAGAGAGTAAACCAAGATCTTGAGAAATAACTTATGATGTACAGTATGTCTCAGCTAATCAGGATAACTGGGTAGAGTGTTCTCATATTTTTCATACTCATGGTAGTACCACTAGGTCCCTTTTCTTTACTCTTTATGGGTATCATCCGTGCCCACTCATACTAACTTTCCTCCCAAAATCTGAGGTTCCTCAAAGCAGCAAATGCAAATTGCTTTATGCAAATTTGCAGATATTTAATCTCAAGTCAGGAAGGAATTGGAAAAGACTTTGAGAAAGTATAGTAGCTGCTGATAATAACAGGCATGCTGCACCATGTTTGTCTCCTGAAGATAGGGTATGGGTATCCATCTTAGACTTGGGATACCTTCAATGAATTTGCACCTAGATTCATAGGACCCTTTAAGATACTTCAAAAGATAAATCTAGTAGCATATAAATTGGATTTACCTGCAGCTCTGAGGATACCAAACTCCTTTCATGTTTAGTTGTTGAAACCGTTAGTTATCAACAGTTATTCATCCTCCGGTAATTGTTCAGCAACAGGAAAAGTATGAGGTAAGAAAATACTGGATTCCCGCATCTCTAGGGGAGTCTTGCAGTTTTTGGTGGATCTGCAAGTATACAGTCCTGAGGATCATTACTGGGTCACGACCTGCATCTAAAGCCTTGAAAACATTTCATGAGAAATATCCAGGGAAACTTTGTATTGGGTGTTGTTAGAAATCCTGCATTTAGGTAGACACAGTATTTAACTTTCACTTACCAACATGGAAAACACAAGCAGATGCAAGTTTACTGATGTCAGGCGCCGTCCCCGCTGATCCCCTGTCAGAAGGGGACGGACGCCTGTCTTCCGGGCCATAGCGCTGCGGCTTCCGCTTGGCTGCCTGTCGGGCGCATGCGCCCTGCTCCGTCCCGTTGCCTAGCAATGGGACTCTACCTTCTCCCCTGTAGTGCCACCTCCTGGCTCCTCCAATCACTGCCAATTCCTGCTCTATTTAAACCTGGCTCTGGTGCCATTAGGGTGTCAGAATAACAGGTTCTACACCTAGTGTTCCTGGTTCTTCCTGCTCCATTTCCCTGTACTTGCTCCCAGTGTTCCTGCTCTCTCGTTGTGACCCGGCTTGGCGCCCATTCCTTTATCTGTATGACCCATATTGTTCATGCGACCTTGGCTTGTTGACTATTCCTCTAGATTATCCCTGTTACCTTACATTCCCGATTGGCTTGACCCGGACCATCTGACCCTTCTACACTACACCGGCAACTGGCTAGTAGGACCGTGACTTGCGTGCCCTGTGCAGCGAAGTCCAAACTTCCTTGTGGGGGTCCCTGGCGAATACCAGGGGTACGTTAGACTCCGCACCTGCTAGTTCAGTAGTGCTAATACCGGTTAGTGTTCTGCTGATTTATTATAGTCCTCAGTAGGCCTACGGCCTGACAGTTTACTCTGGCCATGACAGACGGTGCTGGGGAACCTTCTGCTCGAGACCTCCTCCTCCATTTAGGACAGCAAATGGAACAGCCAGAGTCTAACCAGGCCCAATTCCTGCAGTGCATACAAGGTGTGATGTCCCGCCTGGATTCCCTGAATCTTTCCCAGGCAGCTTCTCCGATTACTCCTTCTCCTCCTAGCGTGAATGTCGCTACCTCCAGGACTCTACGGATTCCCATTCCTGAAAAATATGATGGTAATCCCAAGGGATGTCGAGGATTTCTCAATCAATGCTCCATCCAATTCGAACTTGCACTGGAGAATTTCTCTTCTGAGAGAGCCAAGGTAGCCTACATTATTTCTCTCCTCACCGGACAAGCCCTGGTCTGGGCCTCCCCGCTTTGGGAACGTAATGATGTATCTCTGTATAATACTGCTATATTCATTGAAAATTTTCGGAAAGTGTTTGAGCCCTGCCGGGTGTCTTCTGCCGCCTCTAGTCTTCTTGCCCTTTGACAAGGATCCCTCTCGGCTGGTCAGTATGCAGTACAATTCCGTACCTTCGCCTCTGGACTAGGGTGGAACGATGAGGCCCTGACAGCTACCTACTGGCAAGGGTTGTCTGATCCTATTAAGGACGCCTTTGTTTCCCGGGATCTCCCCACTAAACTTAACGAGCTGGTATCACTTAGCATCAAAGTGGACATCCATCATCAGGAACGCTCTTTGGAAAGAAATCAGGACCGCCGCCTTGTTCGTTTGGCTTCTCACTTTCAGTCTCCGGCTCCTCCGGCCGAAGAGCCTATGCAGATTGGGCGTTCTCGTCTGTCTTGGGATGAAAGGGAGTGCCGGATTAGGAACCGCCTTTGTCTGTATTACGGTGAACCCGGTCATCTACTATCAAGCTGCCCAAAGAGGCTGGGAAACTCCACCTCCTAGGCAATAAAAGGGAGGTTGTCCTAGGATCCAGTCTCCATACTCCCTACTCCCTTAAGGATACCAACTTTCTGATGCCAGTCACCCTCAAGTCTACAGATTTCTCCCTGGAATGCTCCACCTTTGTGGATACTGGATCCGCAGGGAACTTCATCTCCGCCACTCTGGTGTCCAAACTTCGCATACACTTTCATCTATTGCCGCAGCCATTGGTTTTCACCGCAGTGGATGGTAACCGAGTCAGCAATGGTTCCATCACCTGTCCAGTTCGGTTGCAGGTAGGGGTTCTTCACCACAAGTGGATTAAGTTCCTGGTCATTCCTCAGTCCTTAACTCCATCATCTTGGGTTTACCCTGGCTCAGGACGCATTCACCACAATTCGATTGGCTTCATGCTCAGGTATCCTCCTGGGGTACTTCTTGTTTCAACAGATGTCTTTCTAAGGTGCACCCACCCACCCACCTTCCTTGTCTCTCCCTTGCCTCCCAAGTCAAGCTTCCAGAACCGTACTTAGAGTTCCTTGATGTATTCAGCAAGACTGCCGCTGAGAGTCTACCTCCACATCGTGCGTGGGATTGTCCCATTGAACTCATGCCCGGTAAAACTATCCCCAAGGGTAGAGTTTACCCGCTATCTCTACCTGAGACAAAGGCAATGTCACTGTATGTCTCTGACAATCTTCGGCGAGGATTCATCAGGAAATCCTCCTCTCCTGCGGGGGCTGGATTCTTTTTTGTGAAAAAGAAGGATGGCTCCTTAAGACCCTGTATAGATTACCGTCATCTGAATGCAATCACTATCAAAAACCACTATCCTCTTCCCCTTATTACGGAACTATTCGCCCGCATCCGGGGTGCCAAGATCTTCTCCAAATTGGATCTCAGAGGAGCCTACAATCTGATACGCATTCGGAAGGGCAATGAGTGGAAGACGGCATTTAACATCCGCGATGGGCACTACAAGTACCTAATGATGCCCTTCGGGCTCTGTAATGCTCCTGCTGTTTTACAGGATTACATCAACAAGATCTTCAGGGATCTTCTGTACCAATCCGTGATTGTCTACCTGGACGATATCCTAGTATTCTCACCTGATCTATGCTCTCATCGTCTTCATGTTAAGACGGTCCTCTCTCGTCTCAGAGAACATTCTCTGTATTGTAAGCTGGACAAATGCCTCTTTGAATGTTCCCAGGTTCCCTTCCTCGGTTATCTGGTCTCTGGTCTCCAAATGGACCCGGAGAAGGTAGAAGCTATCCTCAACTGGCCACTACCCGCTGGTACCAAAGCTACGCAACGCTTCATCGGGTTTGCCAATTATTACCGTCAATTCATTAAAGTTTTCTCTTCCATCATCTGTCCCATTACGGCCTTGACTCGCAAAGAAGCCTGCTGTAGACCATGACCTGCAGATGCAATAACGGCTTTATTGATTTCTGCTCCCATCCTCAAACAACCAGACCAAGGGAGACCTTTTCTTCTTGAGGTAGAGAACCTCCTCTGTAGGAATAGGGGCTGTCTTGTCCCAAAGATCTTCATCCGACTCTCTGGAGACATGTGGATTCCTTTCTAAAAAAAAATCCGGTTGCGAGTTAACTTATGGGATCGGAGATAAGGAGCTCCTGGCTCTGGAAGAATGGCGCTACCTCCTTGAAGGGGCATTACACCCCGTGACTGTAATGACTGACAAAAAGAACCTTACTTACCTCCAGGAGGCACAATGTCTCAACCCCCGCCAGGCTCGCTGGTCTCTTTGTTTTTCTCGGTTTCAACTTACCCTTACCTTTCGTTCTGGTTCCAAGACTGGCAAAGCCGATGCATTATCTAGATCATTTGATAATACGGATTCCCTGCCCTCCTTGGACAACAAGACCATTCTTAACCCTATTCAAGTAGTGGCAATTACTAACTCCTCCTCCGTCTCTCCTCCTCCTGGACGTTCCTTCATAGATCCACATCTCCATCTCAAATTACTGTGCTGGGCACACAAATCTAAATTTGCAGGTCATGCCGGCTACGAGAGGACTAAAGAATTCCTTTCCAGATACTACTGGTGGCCTTCACTTGGTTCTGATGTTCGTAAGTTCGTGTCAGCATGCTGTATATGTGCGTGCCACAAGACTCTTAGACAAAGTCCTTCTGGTCTTCTACTTCCTCTTCCCATTCCCGACTCTCCCTGGAGCAGTATCACAATGGATTTTATCACCGATCTTCCTCTTTCTCCAAGATGTCCCACGTCATCCCTTGTAAAGGCCTTCCTTCAGCTCCTGAGCTCGCAAATCTGTTTTTAAGAAATGTATTCCGTCTCCACGGGTGTCCCCAAGAGATCATCTCCGATCGGGGAGTACAATTTGTGGCTAAGTTCTGGAGAGCCTTCTGCACCAAGATTGGGGTCAAACTCAAATTCTCTTCCGGGTACCACCCTCAGACTAATGGACAGACGGAACGAGTGAATCAGGACCTGGAGTGTTTCCTGTGATGCTTTTCTTCTGAATATCAGTGACCTCCTTTACTGGGCTGAATTTGCTCATAATAACCTCTTACACGCTTCCTCAAGCTATTCTCCTTTCTTCATTATCTATGGTAGACATCCTACTCCTCCCTTCTCATCAGAGGCTCCAGCATCTCCTGTGCCTGCAGCCGACTCCCTCATCCACGATTTGTCACAAATCTGAACCAAAACTAAAGCGACACTTTCTACTTCTGTGCAACGACATAAGACAGCTGCCGATCGCCATCGAAGAAATCTTCCAGTATTGAAGGTGGGAGACTGTGTGTGGCTGGCAACTCGCAACCTCCGACTCTGAGTTCCGTCTATGAAATTGGCTCCCCGGTTTATCGGCCCTTTCTCTATATCTCAAGTCATTAATCCTGTTTCCTACAAACTCTCTTTACCTCCTTCCCTCAGAATCCACGACACCTTCCACATCTCCCTGCTGAAACCTCTAGTCCTCAACGAATTCTTCAAAGAACCTGTCTCTCCTCCACCCATCAAGACCTCTCTGGGGGACGAATTCGAAGTACAGAGAATTCTGAAGACCCGCTTTGTTCGAGGCAAACCCCAGTATCTAGTACATTGGAAAGGCTATGGCCCTGAGGAGAGATCCTGGGTTCCGGAGGCTAATCTTCATGCTCCTCGTCTCCTTGCTAAATTTCTAATCCTTCTTTGAGGTAGAGTAAGAGAGCGGGTACTGTCAGGTGCCATCCCCACTGATCCCCTGTCAGACAGGGACAGACGCCTGTCTTCTGGGCCGTAGCGCTCTGTTGCCTAGTAGTAGTAGATATAGAAGTTTAATAGTAAATATTTTTTATTTTCTTGTTTCCTAGATACCATCATCATATCTGATGAAAGTTCAGAGGGAGAAAAAAATGTTTCTAAAGCTCCAGGATAATTTTAAAGAAATGAAAGGGAATATAACTGAAATCAAAAACCTTGAGAATACCTTTGTTGAAATGTATATGCTGTTTAGAACTGTTCTGCCACAAACCAGTAGCACCTTTGAAGTGTAATACTATTTTTTTGCCTTGTCATATTCAACAATAAAACTGTTTGTACTTTTTCCTGAAAATAAACTGTTGCATTAACACTGTCTGGTTTATTCTGGGTATTTTACAAATATTAATCAATAAAAGTTAATATGACTTTATAAGTTTAATAGTTTACGAAGGTATAAGTTTATAAAGGGTAAATATGAATAGGTTCCCAATATAGATGCAAAGGGTAATAACACACATGCTTTACACAAGTGTAATGGTCTACAACCAGACAGGTGCAATATACATGTATACAAAACACAGGTGAGTGATGTGTGAATATCGCACCACATGGGACTGGTACAGGCATCACAAATTTACATACACACGCCCCCAATGGAGCCCCAGGTCGAGGAAGTATCGGAGGATTGTCGTGGATCGGTCGGAAATTTATACACACTACACAACGGAAAGGAGATTGGAACGAAAATATTGAACGTAACAACCACCAAATGAGGCAACAATCGTCCATTTGGGCAGACTTTCGACCATTGTGTCAATACACACACTGACCCGACTTTCGAACGAGCGGTCGTATGTCGGCTGGTTGAGCCGATTATTGGCCGAAAACCCTGTACTGTATACCCAGCTTAACTGTTAATATTTTTTTTTTTTTTAAACATATTTTATTAAGGAGATTTTTCAGTTTTCAAAACAGTGTAAAGGTTAAGTTACATTGATTAAACAACAAGTACCTTGCAAATGAGAAGAACAATGTGAACTTTGTCAATCAAAGTAAAAACATAGAAAGGGAATGAGAAGAGAGAAAGCAGGGAACAGGGGGGGGGGGGAAGGAAAAAGGGGGAGGAAAAAGGGGGAGGAAAAGAAGAAATGTTAGTGTGGTAAGAGGGGGAAGGAAAAGGGGCACCTGAACTGGCATCTAGATGTATTACATGTATATATCATATATTGAACATCTTCTAACTCTATATTCAATAGTTTCCATTCTAATCAGGCTTTGGTTGTTCTGAACCATAGGAGGCGAGCCAAGGATCCCAAATCGCACGAAATTTATTGGGACGGTAATTGAGAATGCTTGTAATGTGTTCACATCTATATGTCTGCCAAATTCTGTTGATAATTTCAGGCAGCGATGGGGATTCTGGATGTTTCCTATTTGCTGCTATTGCGCATTTAGCCGCATTAAGTATATGGCCTATGAGCGCCATTGTATATTTGTTAACATCCGGTATAGGCCTATGCAATAGCGAATATGAGGGGCAGGGGGGGAGTTTTACTGCGGTGACTCTATTAATTAAATTGTGAATTTTCCGCCAGAATTCCACAAGTCTCGGACAGGACCACCAAACATGTTGGAATGAGCCTTCCTGCCCACATAGTCTCCAGCATTGACTAGAGGAGTCAGGATATATGGCTTTCAAGCGGGTTGGGACCAAATACCATCTATATAAGAGCTTATACGAGTTCTCCTTGGTACGGACACAGATAGAGCTCTTGGCGACTCGTGACCTGATCTTAGCCCATTCTTCTATCTCTAGCTCAACGCCAAGGTCTTCTTCCCACTTCAGCTCGTAACGATCTTTGGCAGGTTGACGAAATGCCACCATGATACTGTAAAAAGTAGATATTAAACCAGTAGGAAGGGATTTACGTCTGCAAAAAGTTTCTAAAGGTGTACGTTGGTATATAAGCTTGAGCGTTGGGAGCGATTGATATAAGTGTCTCAACTGAAGGTATTGATAGAAACGGTCATGGGGAATGCCATATCGTCAGTGTAAGTCCGCAAATTCGGGGAATATCCGCATGGGCGCTATGGCAGTAATAAATCTTAGACCTTGTCGGGACCAGTGGTGAAAAGAGGATTGTTGTTGCCCTGGTGGAAAAGCTGGATTGTTCCACAGTGGGAACATAGCTTCCGAGTTTTTTATTAGCTGAAACGTGCGGGTACTGTAGTCCCACATCTGGAGGGAGAAACGGGTGGTGGATAAGAGTAACGGGAGTGGTGGTCTATGTTTGATTGATATCCAAAGTAGTGTATAGGGCGAGAGTAATTGCAAAAAGGTAGCCTCAATGTCAACCCATAACCTAGTGGAAGATGGAGAGTGAAATAAGACTAGCTGGGTCAAGTGTGCAGCATTATAGTATTTGGAGATGTTTGGGAGGCCTACTCCTCCTTCTGAATTTCGTCGGAAGAGCGTGCAGGCCCTTACTCTGGGTCGTTTGCCTGCCCAAACAAATCTAGTAATTTGCTTCTGGAGGGTCTGTAGCACAAGAGAGGGTACTCGAACAGGTAGGGTTTGAAACAAATAAAGAATTTGTGGCAAGAGGTTCATTTTTACCGCCGCCATGCGGCCGAGCCAAGGGATATATAGTTTATCCCATTTTTCAAGATCACGCTTGAGTGAGTCTAAAAGCCTGGGGAAGTTAGCTGCATATATCTGATTATAATGGGTCGTTAAGTGAATTCCCAGGTATTTAAGTTTATCTCGTTGCCATCGGAAGTTTGTTTGGTTCTTCAGGGTATCTAATAGGCGGGGAAGTAGATTAAGAGGGAGAATTTCTGATTTGTCCATGTTGATCTTGAAGTTAGACACTGCGCCATACTCATTGAGTTCTTTTTGAAGGGATGGGATGGAGGCAAGGGGGTTTGTAACCGTAAGAAGAATATCATCTGCGTACATAGATATATTATAATTAGTCGTCCCCATTTGAATTCCAGAAATTGTCGGGTTCCTGCGTATACGCGACGCCAGTGGTTCCATCGTGAGAGCGAACAGCAAGGGGGAGAGTGGGCAGCCCTGTCGAGTACCATTTGTAATGTGAAAGGGAGACGATGCGGCGCCATTAGCTATAACCGTAGCTGAGGGATTGTGATAGAGGGACGCTAGTCCGCATAGGAAACGGCAACTGTTAATATTTTATTTAGGTCCACACCATGACAAACTTTAAATAAAAATATAGAAAGAGAGGAAAAGGTTGAAAGATGTTAAGTTAATTTGTTCAGGGCTACCTTTACTTTCTGTCTCAAGTCATTGTATGTTATTTGTTTGTATAATGATTCCCTCCATGTACAGTGCAATGTAATTTGCTGTCGCTTCATAAAGGATAATAACAAAAATGAGGAACAGCATGCAGTATAGAAAAGGTAAACAAGGAAAGGAAACAGTGGAAAGTGACATAAAGTAAAAAGGAAACATAGGATTAGAACAAGACCCCACTGGGCCTCCAGCAATGCACCCTCATAAAAGAATCTGGTGTACTAACTGCACCCAAGGTCTCCAAGCTCTTAAGAATTTGAAATATTTTCTTTGAGCATGAACCAGTTTAGCCTGTTCATCTCACATAAAATCTAATGTTGGGAACTTCCAAGTCTGGTTTATTACGTGAAGAAAAACAAAAATTATGAGTTTCACTCCAAATTTGTTTGTTCTATTTTTCTCAGTGGACATGGGCTTCCAGATGGTTCTTCCTAAAGTCTGTATTTAAAGTAATTGTCCATCTTCTGATGACTAATGTATTGCTTTATGCATACACACCTGAGACTTGTGCTAAATACATTGCTTCATCTTTCTGACTTCCTGCAGTCCTTCAAAAGCTGGACACATGCAGGCTAATCCTGCCAGTCTGCCCGAGTGCCAAACCACCGGATCACTAGCCTCACATGGAAAAAGATCTGGTTGATAAAGATCTGGTTGTTTAGCATTGGGGATTTATTTCTGACTTACAAGGGCCTGTTTGTGTTATCAGAAGATGACTGCACACAAAGGCAACACCTATCATCTCTCAACTGTATTGTCTTACATCCTGAAGGATGTACTCATTTTGGGGGAGATGCCATGCAATATTGTTACAATATAGCCAGTGATGTTACAACATGTGTGGCCAGTTAAAGCTATGTGTGCACATTATTTGGCAGAGTTGTATATTTTTGTATGACACAGTTCTGCTGTGTCCCTGCACTAAATGCAACCATATCCAGAGACCAGCTATGAGACACATAGCAGGGAAATTAATAAAAAACTATGCCTAATTGTAGATGTTAGTGAAATAATACTGGATGACACTTGTTGTGGTTGAATTAATTTTTTACTTTCCTCTACACGCTGGGTAGAGAACAGAAAACGTTGTGCGAGGTCACCTCCTTGCAGGTCCATGACCACTGCATGACATTGTGAAATGCATAACTCTACAACCCTCTTCTCAAAGAAAAGATGCAACAGTGTTGCAAACAACAATAAATAACAATGGATAAACAAGACATAATATGCATGAGAAAACATAAATATAGTGGTATACAGTGCTAAGCTATAAATTCTTGAAATAGGTTTAGACACTGTCCCAGATCTAGTGATAACAGGTAATTGTGATGGCTCATGATCCATAGTCCCGGCGGATTGGCTGGTGGGGCAATTATCACTGGGGTAGGGGTTGTAGTGGATCAATCAGGAACTTGTTGGAGATGGCCTTTGGTACCCACATATGTGTTTTTGGCTGTTTGGTTGTATAACCTTCCATTGTACAGTTGCCAGCTGGTCATACCAGCAGGGAGTCAGCATCTGCTTAGTCTGACCTTGTGAGAGAGGCATTAGTCTCCTTGCAGACTGATTGTACAATGCATTTTCTTGTTGTCTTTTGTTTATTAGTGCCATTTGTAGATCAGTTTCCACCTTTGGTTTTAGTGAGACTTGATAATGGAGATAATAGTTCTAATGCATTTTGATAACAGTAATTGTGCTAGTGATGAAAGCCATTTCTGAGCAGGATTAAGGTTGAGAAGGGCTGCATATATGTCCATGCCATTACATGAACATCTCTCCGGTATGTGCTTGGTGGAGAACACAGCCTTCTCTGCTAGGCTGTTGGATTGGTGATATAGTGGACTAGTAGTCCCATGTTCAAAATCTCATTTGTGTGCAAATTTTCAGAATTATCTGATCATAAATTGCATGACTTGTTATGGATGCCATTTTTGAGGTTTGTAATACTGTACTGGTGCGGTTGGGTAAGTAGTCAAATTCAAATCAGCCTGAATATGAGTCCAATAGAACTATGTGTTATTTTCCGCTCTATTCGAAAATGTCCACCACAGTGAGTACCCACAGCATGTCAGGGATCTTACGCAAAATGCATCTAGTCCGTGCTGAGAAGCATCTACATACAGTACTGCTGGCTGGTGTACATTGAAGTGTTCAAGCACAGGGAGGCTTGTGAGTAGTACCTTTAGCTTGGCAAATGAAGCATCTTGATACTCTTGCCAACACCACTGTACATCTTGGTGAAGTAACTGGGTAGCTGGTAGTGTGGTCAATTCACTGTAGTTGGGTATGAATTTGAATAGGTAGTTGGTCCCTCTAAGGAAGCGCTGGAGCCATGTTTGACCTCAAGGGGTGGCATTATACATATTGCTTCTGTCTTACTAGGGTCAGGTTAAACTCCTTTGACAGTTAGCAAGTGGCCCACTTATGGAACCTCTAAATTTGCATCCAGTGTTAGGTGGATTGCCCTTTTCCATTCCAGGCTCTGGCATAAGTGTTCATCGTGATCTTCAATGAAACGACCCCATGCCATATGTTCACCGATAATGATATTACATGTCTCTCCAGCAAAGGGTGCTCCATGTATCTCTGGAATACCTCGCTGCCTATTAAAAATCCATAGGGCATACACAGCAAAGAATATATATCTGCCTGCCAAAGGGGCATGAATGTGGCTAGTTTAGATAATTCCTCAACCAAAGTAATTTGCCAAGTATCCAGTGTGTCGAATACCTTTGTGTCAGGCATGTATGCTATCACCAGCTGTATCATTCCCATAGGATGGTGAGGTTGTAAAAGAGCCTTATTTAGCTGTACCGGGTCAATGAAGATCCTCACCATGCCATCTTTGCTGCAGCTACCATGGCTGAGACACATGTGTTTCTTCTTCAGTGAGGTCAATAACCCCAAGTTTTGTAATTCTGTCAAGTTCTGCAATGGCCTTACCTTTAATGGTAAGTGGTATTCTTCTGTGCACACAGACCATAGATGGGAATGAGTCTTTAATCACATATGATATAAGACTGGGAGTTTTCCTGTTTTGTTGCAGTCAAATAGGTCTTTAAATTTGTTGAGCTCTGGAGGTTTATGCTGGAAATTACGTACCTCTGCTACAAGCTGTATTATGCCCAGCTTGATGCCCGACCAACTTCTGACGTCTAGATGTGGGTGAAAGAACGCTGAACGACACTTGTTTTGATTGAATCTATTATCTTTTATTATCCTCTGCATGCCAGGTGTGATGGTACCAGAAACTCTATAACCGTCACTAACTGTGAGGGGTCATTTCCCAGATTTACCTTGTAGGCCCTGCAACCACTGCATTGCATTGCACGATACATGGGCAGTGTTCTCCTCAGCATCTATTTCCGGGTGCTCCACCTGACTGTTTTTAGTTGCCACCCAGCTCTTGGAGCCCAACAGAGTCCTATTATAATTAGAGATGTTCACTGACCCCCGTGTTCTGGTTTTGGATCTGGATTAACTTTGTGTTTTGGTTTTAGCAAAACCGCCTTTGCGTGTTTTAGTTTTGGATCCCTATTTTTTTCTAAAATCCCTATATTTTTGTTGCTAAAATCACATTTTTTCTTCTACCTCCCCCCCTTCCCTGATTCAGCCTCCGTTCCCCCCTTCTCTGCCACTCACCCTTGTGTCTCTCTGTCTGCCTACCCCTCCCCTTAGATTGTACGCTCCTTTGAGCAGGGCCATCTCTCCTCCTGTTTCCACCACTTCTAACTGCTCTCCAGCAACTTAGCCCTCCTCCTCGAGGACCTTCTGCCCTCCGACCCCTCTCGCTTTTCTCTTCACCCCTCTGGGACTCTTCCTGTCATCCGCGCCCTCCCTCTTAGGCTCAGGCGTATGCTAATCTTTCCTTTCCCCCTCCCCCCTGCCCCACTCTAGCTGTGTTTTGAGCTTCCTGAGTTACTGTGCTTATTGTTAATTGTACCGTGCTTTCTCACCTCACACTGTGATATTGTGTGTCCCTGTACGGCGCTACAGACACCTTGTAGCGCCCTATAAATACAAATTAATAATAATAATAATTTTGCTTTTTTTCCCCCTACAATATTATTAACCTCAATAACACTAATTTCAAGTAATTTGCAGTCAATTGTGACCACCTCACAAGTCACAATATTATTTTCATACACTTTCAAACAAAGACTGCAGAATTTCTTGCCAGTGATAAGAAGAAGGCCATTGTCATGCCTGGGCGTAAGACCAAAAAATCCACCTCTTATGTGTGGAATCATTTTTACCCAAATTCTGACAACAGTTGTCTAGACATTTGTAGCATTGTAAAGCCACAGTCGGTAGAGGTATGGACCTTAACCACCTAGGAACCTCATCCATGTTACGCCATTTGAAGCGAGTTCATGGAAAGCTTTTGTGAAACTCAGAAACTTATGCTAAAAAATAACAACAAGCAGTCCAGCATTAGCTACCACCCTTCTCTCAGCTAGATCCGGGCACCTGTAATCTACACCCCCAACACCATACAATTAAATTACTCAGATAATGTCAATACTATGTGGATCATGTCTCCTTGTTTCCTTCACATTCTAAAACAGCTACTAGTTAGCAAGAGTAAGTTATGTCAGTTGGCGATACCAGAGCCGTAACTAGGCAGGTGCGTGTGGTGCCGTCGCCAAGGGCGCAAGCCCAAGGGGGCGCAGCAGCCGGTCGCTACCTGCCTCTGTACATTTAGCCTTTTCCTTTCGCAGTGGAACGTATGTGCGTTCCACTGACAGGAAATTCGGCATCTGGAACGCAAACATGCGTTCCATTGCGAAAGGAAAAGGCTAAAGAATAATAAATAGTAGAAGAGGGGAGAAGAAATGTTGCAATGACACGTGATACCTTTTACCTATCCTTTTACTTTTGCTTGTTTGCGCACTCTTACTGTTTTATCTGATTTTATTATATATGAGGTGCTGCATTACATTTATCCAGTGAGAGCGCCTGTGTCCTTTGCTGTTTTATCTTAACAATCCATCTGGGTTTAGGCCCCTTTTCTTTATTACAAGGGTCCCTCATACAGCCAGCAATGTCTCTGATGCAGAGCCGTAACTAGGGTGGTGCGGGCGGTGCCGTCGCCCCGAGCGCAAGCCCGAGGGGGCGCAGCAACCGCCCGCTACCTTCCCCTCTATGGCACAAAGTAAAAAAAAAATATATAAAAAAAATAAAATAAAAAAATATTGGGGCCCCCGCCCGACCCCCCCGCCCGCGACTCATGCAGGTGGGGGGTGCCGCGAGTCGGGGGAGGGGGGGTCGATTGCCGCGAGTCGGGGGAGGGGGGTCGGGTGCCGCGAGTCGGGGGAGGGGCTAGTGTGGTGGCTGGTCAAAGAATGATCACACTGTCTCTCAGACAGTGTGTATAAAGTTATTTGTCAGGACCCGCCCCCTCCCCTTCCAGGATGCTGTGCTCCGCTCCACCCCCCCTCTGAAAAGAAAGTGAGGAGCGGCCATTGCTGAGCAGAGAGAGTGAGTACCCTGCATCTACTGCTGACTGCTATGCTGACCATCCAGGAGGGAAGAAAAATAGGTAAGTAAATGTTATATTGTAATTAAAATTTATATTTAAAAAAAAAAAAAATAGGAAATAGGGTGCTCCATCCAGGAGCAAAAACTGAGGGAGTGTAGTGGGGAAGCAAAAGCTATGGGGGCAGGGGACATGAAAATGTATAATGATTATTTTTTGGTATTGTATTTTTTGGTATTTTGCATTTATGTATTCTCCCCTGTCCCTCTCATCTACCCCACCTGTGCCACCTTCTCCCCAGTCCCTCTCATCTACCCCCTTGTGCCACCTTCTCCCCAGTCCCTCTCATCTACCCCCCTGTCCCACCTTCTCCACAGTCCCTCTCATCTACCCCCCTGTGCCACCTTCTCCCCAGTCCCTCTCATCTACCCCCCTGTCCCACCTTCTCCACAGTCCCTCTCATCTACCCCCCTGTGCCACCTTCTCCCCAGTCCCTCTCATCTACCCCCCTGTCCCACTTTCTCCTCAGTCCCTCTCATCTACTCACCTGTCCCACCTTCTCCACAGTCCCTCTCATCTACCCCCCTGTGCCACCTTCTCCCCAGTTCCTCTCATCTACTCCCCCCCATGTGCCACCTTGTCCCCAGGCCCTCTCATCTACTACCCCCTCTGTGCCACCTTGTCCCCAGGCCTTCTCATCTACTACCCCCCTCTGTGCCACCTTGTCCCCAGGCCCTCTCATCTACTACACCCTCTCATCTACTACCCCCTCTGTGCCACCTTGTCCCCAGGCCCTCTCATCTACTACCCCCCTCTGTGCCACCTTGTCCCCAGGCCCTCTCATCTACTACACCCTCTGTGCCACCTTGTCCCCAGGCCTTCTCATCTACTACCCCCTCTCATCTACTACCCCCTCTGTGCCACCTTGTCCCCAGGCCCTCTCATCTACTACCCCCCTCTGTGCCACCTTGTCCCCAGGCCCTCTCATCTACTACACCCTCTGTGCCACCTTGTCCCCAGGCCCACCTTCTCCCCTGTCCCTCTCATCTACCCCCTTGCACCATCTTCTCCCTTATTCCTCCTACTTGTCATCCTGCAGCCCACTTCCAGCACTGGGTTTATATGTATTTAAAAATCCAAATTTATATAGTGTATGTCGTGTAAAGTACAGGAAATAGAAAATTTGTCATTTTCATATTCATAATCTATGATTTCTATTTTCCTCCACATAGTGTCTATTGCAAAAAATACAGGTGTAGCCAAGGGCTCTTATATTTCTTCCCTATAGTGAGAGAAATTTGTATAGGTTACACCTGTATTTTTGAGGCTACCAACTACACAGCAATACAAAAGAATTCATTTAGTAAAGTGCTAACCACACCCCCACATTAGGTTGGCCACACCCACTTGGCAAATGTCACTCCCACTTAGATGGGGGGCGCCGGTCCCCTGTCTCGCCCAGGGCACTAAAATGTCTAGTTACGGCACTGCTCTGATGTATAGACCTACAGTGCCGTAAGTAGACATTTTAGTGCCCTGGCCGAGAACCGGTTGTTAATTTATTTGAATCCCACCACTGTGTGTGTGTGTGTGTATATATATATATATATATATATATATATATATATATATATATATACATATATATATACACACACACACATGCATTTGCAAATATGTGTAACAGAATTCTTTCAGTAAAGTGCTAGCCACACCCCCACATTAGGTTGACTGCACCCACTTGGCCAATGTCACTCCCACTTAGATGGGGGGGGGGGGCACCGGTGCCCTGTCTCGCCCAGGGCACTAAACTGTCTAGTTACGGTACTGGGTGATACTAACCTAAGCAGATACCTCTATTCTTATGCACTACTTTTTTGTGAAATGTCACAGGACAGACCTATGGTCATCATAAATTAATGCAATTTTTTCCACACATAAACGTTCCCTCCAATTTTAAATGTGCCTCTCTTATGAGTGACTGGTTAGGAAATATACTCACAATACTGCAGACTAGAAGACCAACGTTAATTTAAATGATAAGCTACTATTCACATGGCGTGATGTTAATAATTGAAACTACATTCAGTTAAAAAAAAAGTACAATAAGTATTGGATAAAAATCGCCCACGCCGGCCTTTTATTTTGAAATGAAATCACTGTATTTAAACAACGTCATTAGAGCTGGGATCTTTTTACACCGTGGGAGTTACAGACATTTGGGTGGGGGATTATTGGGAAAGAGACAGCAAGCAGGTAGTTTGGTTACTTGCTTGCAGCCAAGCGATACGGTGACATCTTCTTCATATAAACTTCTTATTACACTATAATGTAAACGAGCAGGAATGCAGCGCAGCATTTAATCCTTGCAGATTTTTATACTGCACAGGAATAAATAATTTTGCCCCGTTGCTTGCTGGGATATGTAGTTTTCTAGTACAGATACTGAACAACAATTCCTTGCAGGCCTGTGAATGACGCCGCTGTGTGTTTTCAGGAAGTGTTATTTGATTGAGTTCTGACTGTTACATGTAAGCAGCGAGATGTCACTGCTGGAGTTCCATGCTCTGTTTCCTGCAAAGCGCGGACTCTTTGCACAGGTGGGATATTATATTCATTTGTTAATATTTATACTGTTGTTTTACCGGTGTCACGTTGCTTACTGCTGCTGCTTATAAACGCTCAGGAAACATGAGCGTTATATCTGTTACAGCAAACATTACTTAATGAAAATTGTTGTTAAAGCTTTTTTGTGACAGGTTAGAGACGTTTTAAACGTATTTCAGTGTCTACTGACCTTTGATAGTGTTTCATTGAAGGCAGTAGGAGAAGTGGCATTATGGCATACAAGTATATACCAGCCCACTTTTACCTGTGCTGCTAGGTGAAAAATCTAAAAACTGAATGCGGTTTCCAAAATGCAGATGTGACACCAGCCGTAGAGGTCTATTTATGACCCATCGTATTTTTCTCACGGTTCATTGACCTTTCTTATTGCATTAATTAGAAATAATATAACTTGCCTATTTATTAACGGATTTGCGGTCATGGCAAATAGTTTATAGTAAAGTGATTGTAATTCTGATCACTTTACTTACAGGTTCCTATGGCCAGGCAGAATTTTGCGATGGGGAGAGCATGGAGTTTGCCGGGGAGGGATCCGAAGATCCCTCTCCTGCGATGTTCTCCCCATGTACTAACGCCATATCTGACTTAGCTGTTGGGGTCATGCTCTGAATTGTAGAGCTTGATAAATAGAGCATAGTAGTAGTCCCCATAGTGACCTATGGGGACTGATTTGCAAACGATGAGCTTTGTTACTAATTAATGAAGTAATCTCTTCGGATGTTGATAAATAGGCCCCCTTAAAAGCTTTGGAAACCACTAGTGTACAAACAAACAGCATATCCCGTAGGATTTAGTGATATGAAATGCTTGCTGCTGCATCTAAAACGTAAGTGGGACATCAGCCTAAGAACACCAGGGGGTAAATGTATCAAAGTCCGGTTTCTTCATCTCGCGGGAGATCGGCGTCTTTGCAGCTAAAATTTAAAGGGGCGATGGCTTGTAAAGGCAAACTTGCCTTTACAAGCCATCGCCCCTTTAAATTTTAGCTGCAAAGACGCCGATCTCCCGCGAGATGAAGAAACCGAACTTTGATACATTTACCCCCAGGTGTTGCAAAGTTAACATCAAAATCCTGAAGTTTAGGGGGGTATTCAATTGACGGCGGGATCGCCGAAAATCCTGCGCTCAAAGAATATTACCGTTAATACGGTAATCCTGCGCGTAAATACTGTTAATACGGTAATTTACTCACTGGATTTCAGCTCCCAGCTCAGGGAGGACGTGGGCAGTGTGAGAGACTGATTTGTTATGTGGACAGTGTGAGAGACTGATTTGTCTTGTCTCGTGATCTCCATTATGTTGGAATAATATATGACTAGATTTCACTATTACCCATAATGTTATTCTTTTTTCAGTTTAGAGCTGGAGAAGGTTGATGACAGGGAAACCTGAAAAAAAAGTCTAGCATACTCTAAACATTGTCCCAAAGACCGCTGTGTGTTTTACAGTATTACATTGTTTGACATTGTTTTTTTTCCCCACAAGTTGAAGGAATTGTGCCAGAATTATTATACAGAATTATTTTTTCAGGTGGGTCAGCTTTATACTATAGCTATTCATCATCTAATTGATTAAGCATATAAGAGATCCTGAAAACCTGAACTGTTAGACCACTAGTCCTGGGGGAATATCTATCACATTTTCTAACTATAGTTTACGTTGATACAAAGTTATTTGCTTTTTTGTATTTAATAGATGCAACTTACATGTGAGTACGGTATGGTAGTGCTTCTTGTGTCTGGACACATTTGTGTCCTATTGCTACCCTGTGTGGTCTGGACACATTTGTGTCCTATTGCTACCCTGTATGTGTCATAAGAATCTCTGTGCGATAGGTGAAATATGCTTGGGGGGAAAAAAGTTGGGGATTGTGTGCAAATCATTCTAATGTTCAGCTCTTTCATCCTGCCCGCTGACTAGTTTGCCTGAAAGCAGCCTTATGCGTCAAACTGGCGCCCCCAGAACCCCTAAGTGGGTATGGAATTACATAGACAGTTAGTGAGTAAAGTAATGTATATTATTGCAAAGAACAATGCACAAGATTATAACACCGTTAAATGAACAGATATCATTGGGTTCACCTTTATAGCTCCTTTTACGTAGGGTTGTAAGGTAGGTTTGTAGTCACCGTTCCTTGGTAGCGCTGTCCTGGCTGATGAACCACAATCTTTCACTCCTCTACCTGCTTTGGGCAGACACTCAAAGTGCAGAGTCCATGAAGACTTCCATGGTCATAGTTGCTGGCATGATCAACAATCAGTCCAACAAGAGCCATAATCCCTAGTGAGAACTATCTGGGCTTTTCCTTAGCCTCCACCAAGTGCTGTTCTCGACTGATCAGCATGTCCTGGACAGCATGGCCCACCGCTAGCGGAGGAAGTCCTGCACAATCTTAAGTGAACAGTTAGTGTAAATTCTTGGGGTCCCTCAATTGGCTGAATGCCCTTGTGACAATAAGTGTCAGTACTTCCTTTAGTATGATGTCTGTCACCCTGCTCTTGCCACAGCGATGATTATTACAAAACCGCTGTGTTAGCAGATGTGTTGCGACTTGAGAAATGTTTAGAAGACCTGTTCTATAGCATAGTTTTCTACTAAGGGAGTTATGCACTGCATTGAGTTAAAAGTATAATAATAAAATTTTGCACATTTTGTTACTGCACCTAATCATCATCATCATCATTTATTTATATAGCGCCACTAATTCCGCAGCGCTGTACAGAGAACTCATTCACATCAGTCCCTGCCACATTGGAGCTTACAGAGAGAACATACAAACTCCACACAGATAAGGCCATGGTCGGGAATCAAACTCATGACCCCAGTGCTGTGAGGCAGAAGTGCTAACCACCAGGCCACTGTGCTGCTACCTAAGGCTGTTAACCTAACTAACCCTTGGCGACCTAAACATTAGGTCTCTCCCTGTGTCTCCTTCTGCTCAGTGTGACAGCTTATCATGCAGTGTTGATAAACCAGTAATAGTGTACAAAATATCTAATAAAGTTTTAAGGGTAATAAGTTACGAATACCCCTTTCATACCAAAATCCTTGGTCAGACACGGGATAATGAACACAGCTTCAACCCGTGTTGAAACCCATACACCGCACTTTGGACCCGAGTATATCCCGGGTCGCCGCCTTTCACACTGGACCGGTGTATTATCAATGATCTCAAAAAATAGAGGGATAATTTAGCGCTTCCTTTCAACAGAAATAAATATTTAATCTAGAATATAAAAATAAACCAAGTGATATGATATGAAAAGAAAATCGGACTTATCTAGTCCATATAACGGAAGTCTTTTCCAATGTTATATTCCTGCAGAAAGCCGTGTATAATCAGTCAGTTCCTCCGTTCCTTGTTCTCTAAACCGATTATATATATATATATATATATATATATATATATATATATATATATATATATATATGATCTCAATGTGACTCTCCGACCTGCCACCTCTATATATGGAATTTATGAGAGATTTTTCAATATATCTTCTATTGTGGGACAGATTGATAGGAAGCTCTCATGAGCGTCCAGGGCGATGGTCATATGCAACAAAACAGGAAAAGAGGACAAACATTGTTTTTATTAGTTTGATGTTCTATATTAAATGTGAGTTTATACATTTTTACTTACGAGCAGTTTTATTCATTTATACGGAATTACACTGTGTTTGTCCTCTTTTCCTGTTTTGTTGCATATGACCATCGCCCTGGACGTAAAACTGTTACTTTTTATTTTTTGCGGTGTATTATCAAATTGAGTCATTAAAATGGGAAGCAGAGACTCATATGGATGACATAGCAGGCCATAAAATGAGTTATAAAAAGATGAGTCATAAATGATAATGAGTCATAAAAAGTGGACAATGATTGCATTGCTGTAACCATGGCCGACGAGAGATATCAGCAGCTACTGTGCAGTATGGAGTTCCTATATTATTGTGGATTCCTTCTGTTTATGGATGCAAATGACAGTTTAATGTAGCTCTTCACAGTCTGTAATCTGGCCCAGTGTTATTTCCACAGGACAAGGTCAGAATTTTTGACTGAGAGGGCTAAAACTCAACGCCAATACTTACACAGGAGGAGAGCCTTTATGTTGACCACAATTGGCAGCGTATTAAAATTCAGCAATGTGACAAACTGGAGAATGTGGGTCAGAGAACGACCTCGGGGACAAGCTTTCTGGTCTGCTGTGGAAGGTTTTGATGATGAGCAGAGTATGGCACACGTTTTCACACGTCATGTGCAACATTTAACTATTTGTTAGAACTCAGCACCCCAGCTCTATCAAAACAAAATACAAAAAACAAGTAGGAGACTAGCCATTGTGTTGTGGTGGTTTGTAACCCTGGGAGAATGCTGCACTATTTCATGTTCGGTGCACAAAGTGATAGCAGCATTGTTGAAAACCCTGTACCACCGTTTCATCTGCATGCCACATAGACAGCGCCTAGATGACACCATAAAGGGTTTCAAGCAGCGGTGGTATCGACAGTGTGCTGGAGCCATAGATGGGACACACATCCCAATTACCGCCCCCAGAGACAACCCGGCAGACTACTACAACAGAAAAGGCTGGCATTAAATTATTCTACAGACTGTAGTTGATTCCAATTTCAGGTAACTATTATATATTCTTCTTGTTTCGGTTAAAAAATGGATAATACACAATGTATCTCCTCTACCGTTACATTTGTATACTAAAAGATATTCTTTTCAGTTTTACAGATGTTTATATTGGCTGGCCTGGTCATGCACAGAATGCTTTCAAATGCAGATCTACCAAATTGAAGAGTAGCAACATGATGGCTAACTTTTCTCCAGAGCGAAATCCAAGATGGTCCATGGAGTTGAGATCCCAGTGCACATAATTGGCGATGCTGCCTGTCCATTGAGGCGATGGCTGATAAAGGATACACCCAGCATCAACAACTTTCACCTGAACAGAAGCGCTTCACCCATACCGTCAGCTCTGCCCAGATGGTGGTTGAAAATGCATTTGAACAACTAAAAGGACGTTGGCGTTGTTTGTTAAAGAGGAATGACATTGACATAACCTAATGACAAATGTAGTTGCTTCTTGTTGCGTTTTACATAATATATGTGAAATACAAAAGAGCAGTTTCTTCCAGAGTGGAATATAGCCTGAATGAGGGAGAGCAACCTAACAGTGCTGAAGTCATTCGGAACATTATTGCTGCCAACATCACAGAAATGCTAGACACATAGACGGCATGGGGAATGATTGTTAAGACAGATTGAGTAGTATTTGCAAACTTTTTGTTTTATTGTCTCAAGTCACACCTGTGAAAAATTGAACTTCACTTTGGTGCAGCCTATTTCTATAAACAAATTTAAATTTAAACCCATTGTTTCATTGTAAATATGGTTGTGTACACAATACCGTGTGTTTCAAATAAAGAAGCATTTTGAAACTGCAAAACATTTGTAATGATTTCCACAATAAAAAATGACCAAATATTTTTATAAAAAAAAAATTATAACTGAAAAAAAGCAATAAAACTATTGCAACTGCCTGTACATCTTTACATCAGAATTGGGAGGAGTGTCCATTGTGCTGGGTTCAAAATAGCTTGGACCTCCACCGTAATTGGAATAATTTCCAGCAACATAGTGTATGTGCTGTTGGACCTTGCACTCTAGTAATCAAATGATCTGGAAAAGACATCTGACTCTCTCTCTATTTTTTCTGTTGATACGCTCATGCATCTCTGTGAAAGGGAGTGATCCAATATTTTCATATTAGATATTCACCCCTGATCATCTCCTATTTTTTTTTTTTATTTTTTTTTTTATTACCTTCACCAGTTAGTCCCACTATGGGGTAAGCTGCTAGGGGAAAAATACATTTGTTTTTTATTAAACTCTTCATGGCACATAGTTTAAAAAATATATATAGATTAAAAATTTAATCGGCATCTTGGTGACCTAGATGGTGGATCCAGCCAGTCCCCTTGGTGTACAAAGGGTATGTGCATTCCATATTAATTCACACAAGAAAAAAATTAATGAAAAACATTGTTGAGACTCGCCAACAGCATAAACATTATACTTGCAACATATAAATTGAAAAAGCAAATTTATTGGTACCTTGTAACAAAATGACATACCGGTATATAAAAATAAATAAATCAGTAATTGCTGAAATTATGAGCAGAAACAACATATACCTGCTAAATTGATATAAGTAAAATTATCCACAGCATGCTGACATATGACTCTTAATGAATGAAAGTATAAGAGTGGTCTGCCTCTTGGTCTTAGTTGAAAACTAAAAATGACACCGCTTGATGTAATGAAGTATGCCACGTGAAAAAAATCAGTACGACCTGAATGACGAGAATGGAGAACAATTGATGGTGAAAGTGAGATTCTCACTAAGCTTCTATTAGTAGATAATAGGAAAATGTTCTACATTGCAAAAAGAGACACCCATTAGCTAACTGTAGCACTCCGTTGTCAATTAAATTAAACTTGAAATGTATCTCTATCGGGAGCTAGTGAACACAGACACACAGATGATAGGTGATAGTATAAACCAGTCAAGAAAGAATCAAAGATGATGTGGGTGTATACTTGCAGGAAACGTACATTACCTTCCAAACATCGACTGGAAAAGACACATTGTTTACGCTGTGGATAGGACAAAACTTTCACACTTTATTCTCCAAATCTCAGTCAAGTGGTGAGGACTGTGGGCAATGATATGATGCTAACAATTGCCACGCTCCACGTGGTGAGTGTTTTTTCAGCAGTTTATTTCTATTTAGAGACCGCTGCTTCGTATGCAACGTGCAATGAATGAAAAAGCTCTATGTCCTAAGCCGCTGTAAAAAGACTTGTTTAGTAGGTAGGTGCTGTCGGCAATATAATATTCACACAAGCCACCAGTATTATATGACTTATACACACCAAAAGGGTCTTTTTAAAATCACTCAAACCCCTAAAAAAATAATATAAATATAAATACACATTGATCAAACACATCAAAATTATTTCTAATAAATGTTATTTTCTGAACATTCCAGAATAAATGATAATATGCAAATTAGGAAATGATGGCATTCAATTCAAAATTTTCAGTGAGTCCACAAGGGCTCAAAGTATTAAGGGTATGTTCTTGATAACCAAGTCAGTTGAACCTATCCCCGTCTCGATAAGTAGATTCAATATGCTCAATAATTGAGACCTCTGAAAATAGTCTTATACCAAAGCATTTTTAACATTTTTTTATTTGTGAGGTAGACATTAACATAAAGCACATTGGTTACATTGAGCAAAGTATCACACAAAATGTTTACAGGTGTTAGGACACTTAGATAAATGTTACACACGAATTGCTTGTCCAAATAGCATGTACAAAGAATGCTTATTTTTTTTTGAAGAACAGATAAATACTTGCATGAGCAAAAGGACACAGGCCAGCACCCTCTGACGATTACTGACTAATCGGATGAAGTTTGTTCAATCGGAGGATCACCAGCACACATTCGTAACTTGTACCATTCTGTGTTGTGAAAGCTCCTCCACACTTGTATACGTACGTCTTGCGGCAATAAACCTATTAAGCTCTCCCAAGTGTTGAAAACATATTCAACCCTACTCTCTTTCTGTAGTGAAGTTTCAATCCAATCCATATGAAAAATATGGTAGAGTTTTTGATGAAAAAGTAAGAACGTGGGCGGTTCTTTCTGGACCCAGACCTGCAGGATGCTCTTTCTTGCTGCCGCCGATATAGCAAGCAATAATTTTCTACAACCTTTATCCACCTTGATCTCTGAAGGCAATATTCCAAAGACAGCCCACTCTGGGGACAAAGGAACGTAATTTATTAAATGAGCAAGTGAGTATCTCCAGATCTGAACCCAGAAACGTCTAATAGGAGGGCACTCCCAAAAACAATGTGACAGATCTGCCTGATAAGCTCCACATTTTGGACACAGATGACTGTCCAAGCCAATTTGGAAATGCCTAGATGGAGAGAGATGAGCTCTATGAATTTTTTTTTTTTATAAACATCTCTGTATAAGTCATAGCTGGGATAAGGCGTATCTGCTTTGCCAAAGCTTTTAAATGGAGATCTGGGGTCATAGAAGGAAAACATTCCTGCAATTTGGCGATACCCAACTTAGAATTATCATAATCAAACCAATGATGTAGAATAGAATAATGTTGTGAAATAGCTTGGTGTAGCGGAACCGGTTTAGCCAGAATTGGGTCTAGCGGGTTATCCCAATCTTTCGGGGAGAACTTATTTAAAACAGTTTTAATATAATGTTGGCATTGAAAATAGGCCAAATTGTGAGATCGAAGGGGGGGGGGGGGGAAATACAGAAGAGGCCTGGTCATGGGACATGGGTTTACGAGTTGCCTTATCAATCAGTGGACGGATTGTAGAGATTCCCAGTTTTTCCCACATTGTGAAAGGATAGGAAGCCATGCAGTCCTGAAATTCGGGGTTATGTAATAATGGAAGATGTGTCGAGGCACGCGGGTTTAATTGAAATTGTCTACAAAGTTGTTGCCAGTGAGAGTATTTTTAATTTTATATTTTTAATGATATGGAAATATGAATAAATGCTTTTTGCTTTTACATGCTGGATTCTGTCCAACTTTATTGTAACTTTGGTATATCGCTATTTGAGGTCATTTCTTTCCTTATTTTTTTCCTTGCATTTCACAAATTTGAGAGACCGCAATACCCTTTTTGCCTGCCATTTTTTTTACCTTTTTATTTGGTCTATATTGTTATTACTATTTTTAGTGAGAATTGTGCTACGTTTCTTTAGCGCCTGAGTTCTGTTTTTAATTCAATATCAATCCCTACAATTTCGAAACAACTCTCCACTGTAATGGGGTTCTACATTATGGAAGTTGTTTTGCAACTGCGTTCAGATTTCAAGCATAACAATATCTCTCTGAAAAATACATTAAGGTTCATGTACAACAAGGTATGCAGCATAAGTGTAAATTAGTAGGTTTTGCAAAGGATTACAAGTCGACATTGTCATTCTTTACTGTTGTAATAAGGGAAAAATTTATTCTGAACTATGCACAAGTTGTACAAAAAATGAAATTTCATACAGTTAAATGATCAGGATGGATTGAAGATCAATGCATTTATGTAGGCGTTCCTGATTTTGTTAGGCACTTCTGCAGGTATGCAGTTTATTTGAAGTACTGGTAACTCAAAATAAACAAAACAAAAAGAACAACACAGTAAACAATTGCTGCTCTTTGAAGATAATACCATACAGACATGATTTCCAAGCACTTGAGGAGTACTGCTAATAAATTGCCCCTTATGAAGTCCAGGGATGGGGAGAGAGGCACAGATCTGGCTTCCATAAAATCATTTTATAGAGGGGAATTCCCTCTCTTAAATTATATGGCCCTTTAGTATTTATTGTCTGGTGATAACAAATGAGAGGAACGTATAGAGGTTGGCTGCAATTCTCCAGTCCATGCCACCTTAAGTCCTTTTTAGAGGATGTTCTGCACTCTAGAATACGAGGCACTGTAGGGTCAGTTCACCTCCAATAGTTTATGAATTAGCCAGGAGTTCTTTGCATTCACCGGATTCTTTAAATTCCATCCAAGGAAACCATATAGTAACTAGCTTTGCTGAGATCCCTCTGAGGGAAATTGTAAGGTCCACCATTATCATAATATTGTTAAGTCTAGTAATACAATGCTTGATGAGCTATGTGGTTTTTTTTTTGTTTCCACCCCTCTTCTCTCTGATAAGAGGAATCATACTTCTGGCCACATTGACCAGGTGTATTTTAATTTAGCCATTGTGATGGAATACCAGGTCTAGCAGGCACTCTTGTACCAGTGATTTTCTCAATAATATTACTTCCATTCAATATGCTGTGAAACAGGGACCATTCCAGAATATTATGCATTATCTAGGCTTCCCTCTTGCCACAGTGCCAACAAAAGGCAGTTTGCTAAAGATGTTAGGTGTACAAGAGTGAGGATATTGTATTATTATGTTGTACTGTTTACCACAGTCAGTGTCCCAGATATCTCTCGGTCATCAAGATAAAGGCTACAGTAGCTACAGTCTGCCTAGAAGATCACTTTCTACACCAAGGATAATGCTCCTCTGTCATCATGTGACCACTTAGGAGGTCTATGAATTTGAGGAAGCTGAGTTATAGTAGAACATCCTGGAGAAACGGCTTCACGTTACAAAGGTACAAAATGTACTGTTGTACCAAAAATATTCTTAGAAAGCCGTTAGTAGGACAGCTTTAAAAGTACCTTCTATGGTGTTAAGAACACCTTGAACATAATTTGTCTGAAGTCTTGAAAAGAAAACACAACTGTACGCAAGAACCCCCATGATTAAGAAAGTGTTCTGTTTTGTTTTCTTTCAGGACTGTAAAATGCATATACTCTTACTTCTATCATTCTGCCTGTTACCATGTTATGGGGAGTACCAGGATGATGACTGGATTGATCCGACAGACATGTTAAATTACGATGCAGCTACTGGCAGAATGAAGAACCGGCCACAGGTATGGGATTAAACCCTTGTATAGAAGTTTTCGTTTTAAGCATATTTGTTGCGGGGGGCAGGACCAAAATGACGAGTTTGGCTGCGCCCCGCCCTCTAGACACGCCTCTCTCCTGGATACAACTTACCAAAAGTAGGCAAGTATGCCTTTTATGTACAGCATTTGGTTTAGCATAGACGGAGATTAGGGCAGTTTATGAGGTATTAGATTTCCACAACCCCTTCTAACTGTTCTAAATGTTATTCTGAAATGCTGGAGGGCGGTACCCACCACCTAGCTGTACTTTTTTTTTTTTTTTTTTTTCTCCTTTATATTTGAACCTGGCAGCATTCTGTGTTACACCCCTTGCAGTGTAGAACCAGCACTTGCCTTCTCTCATTGCTTACTTTAGTGTCTGGTAGATTTTCCTAAACTTTTACAGTATACTTACCAGTGCTTGGGTGCAGAAACATGCTATGATCTAGTCCAGAGATCTCCTAAACTCCATCCTCAAGATCTACCAACAGTTCATGTTTTCAAGTTTTCTTTAATTATGCACAAGTTGGTTAATCTGTTATCCTATTTGTTTTTAGAGACATAAATCCTGAAAACATGATATGTTGGTAGCTTTTGAAGACTGGGTTGGAGCACCTCTGATCTAGTCCCTTGCTCCCCAATGGCACTTCTGTAGTAGAGTTGTGCATACTCCAGCATTTGCGTCAGAACAACATGTGGTTTACCTTGGCTACCATTATGATGGAGGGAGCAGAGCTCCGTTCCAGGCCTCGGTGTCATTTGATCAAGCCTGCCTTAGGTTTGAGGCCTTTGTAACTTCATTACTGATTTCTGCATGCAGATTGACTCTGTTAGGGAAATAAACATAGCAGAAGAGGAATTTTAATTCTAAGTACTCTACCTCCTGGTGGGTTTAGCTTGACCACATCATGTCTATGTCCAGCATTGGCTTTGGATAAATTGGTTTATTGATGACTAAAACAAATTCCTTCTGTCTTTCTATCTTTGCACTGGGTGCTCTTAGAGAGCTACCTGTATATGCGGGCCAGCATATAGGGGTAGGTTTGTGTGTCCATTTGCAGCCAGCTGCCAGGGGGCCAGTGTATCCTCTCTGTCCTCTCCAGTGTGGTACCAGGTCTTCTGGGACTTCAATGCTCCTTTACGTTTCATTAGATCTCTTGCGGTGATAGGGAGAGGGCCTCCAGCGGTGATGTTCACCAGGCTTGAGACTAGAGGGGCATCAATCTAACACCGTTAGGGTCTTCCTGACTCCACTAGACTGCCAGGTGAGTGTTTTTTTGCATATACTTACAGTTTTACATTTGCAAGGCATTGTGGGGCAGTGTTGGTCTAGTTAAAAATTTCACCTCATTATGTGTAGGGATGGGGACGTAGCCACAGTATCCTATTTTCAGGTTACCTTAACAATACCATGAAGCCCACAGGTTATTCTCCTGCACCAACTGGCAGAGAATGTACCCGGAGTTAATTGGCAGAGACTCCCCTGCACCAAGTCAGCGCACTGCGCTACATTTCATCCTACCACCCACCTCCAGTACCGTTGACGTGGGAAAGTATTTTCACTCACTGGTAAACACCTGAATAAAGAAGTATTATTTAACATAAAATACACCAACCGCGCCACAGCACTTTTAAAGAACAGTTTAAGCGGTCACGCTGTAAAGCACTGTAGCATAATAAACTGGGGAACACAATACTACAGTTACCAGTCTCTATAGCCAATCCCTTTGGTATCTGTCTCGGGCACTGTACTGTGGTAATAAGGGTTCTCGCCGTCTTACTGCCGGCAAGGCAGCAGCTCTTTTTCAATGTCACCCCGATACACCCCCCACAAGACCTGCAGGGTAGGATGACAATTGATGGTCCTCACAGTCCTTTGCTGTAGCTTAATCACAGGGTCTTTCTTCTGGTCTCTGGTCCTGGCTCTGGTTTTCACGCTTGGGGTTTCTTTGTGCACGGATGGAGTTATCTCTCCAGTCCAGCGATAACAGTTTCAAAATGGGTAGCCAGGAAAGTGACTGAGGCGTTGCCCATCTCACTTCTGGACCCCCTGCCAGGGCTGACTCTACAAAGTCTCAACAAAGGAGCCTAATCACTGCTGATGAAGTTAGTTGAATTAACACCTTGCTGTCTTTTTGTGAGATCCAGACTCCATGGCACTTCCTGTGGGTGTTAGCCGGTACTCTGTATGCAAAGTCCCTTTATTGGCTGTTGCAGGAGCTTAGAGCACCTATGGAGCAGGCTGCTCTCCGATCAGTCTTTACAGGAACAGTCTCCCAAGGTTGGCTACAGCTCTTTCTGAGATATTGTTACTGTGCATGCAGAAATCACCGTTTAGACGCAGCATACATAAACTGTAAATTCAAATATGGAAAACAGTGGTTTCTAAAGGTTCCTGGCAGGCTTAATTTAAAACATGCAAGGTACTTGCCTCTTCTTGAACAACAGGCAAATGGGGAACACTAAAGAGATAAAAGGTATCTTGCAACAGTCCGTTAAAATTGGAAATGTGGTACATCAGTTGTATGGAAAGTTAACTCCTAGGTTCGCCACAATAGCATATTTACAGTATTTGTTTCTTTTAATTATAATAATTTTGTATAATATAATGTGGTGTTAACAGGCGTTAGTGCTTTTTTGCTAGAATAACAGTATTCATGAGTGCTCAGTGCTGCCATGGTGATATGATAGTGACTAAGATTTATTCAGCTTAGCAGACGGTGCATGTAACGTCTTCTTTGCTTACCAAGGCTGTATTTTTGTTTTTTTTGCTAAAAAAAAAATAAAAAATATGCTAAGATTTAAAGCACCTATGTAACACCACTAATTACTTAACTAATAGTAGTTAATATTTTTAAAAAGTAGCCACTAACTATATCCAAAGAACAAAGGATATTAACTGTCAAATATGGTGTACTTCTGAACATGTTGAATAGTTAATTGAATTGAAAAATATCTATCCTCCTCTAGATACACACTCTCTATAACATAGTCTTCTCATACCCATAAAATTCACATACTAATCTACTTTGTATACAGAATTTAGTGACAATTTTCAAATTTATCTTCTCATTTATGTAAAAGGAGCAATCTTCTTGGAGGCAGGTCTGCCGCGATTAATGTAGAGGTGGTCTGAAATATAAAATTAGTTAGACCAATATTGGATTAGGATTAGTATCTCTCTGGTTGCATAGCTCCGCAGAATAGATGATTATAGAAAGATGGACCTTTGTGGGGAGTAGTATGAGTAACATCTTGGTACTTTCCAATAAGAGCATTTGATACAGTGTTTCTAATTAGTTTATTGAGAATGCAGATAACTCTATTTTAGGAGTAAAGCTGAGTGCACACAATTGCATTTTACTTCAGATTTCTGTAACTATAATGTAATGTAATAACCCCAGTTCAGGCCATAGTTATAACAGCTTAGCTTATTGCACATTTGAGTTAATTGATGAGTGGCAATTGGAGACGAGCAATATTTAATGGAGAAAATAATTGTGAAAGTTGTCTCTAAACTATATATAAAAGTAGATTAATTACAAAAACGATGTGGGTATGAGAAGATTATGTTATAGAGTGTGTGCTACTAGGAGAGAGGTGTTTTTATTGTACTTTTTAAATTGGTAACTGACTCAGATCTACTATCAAATTATGTATTTATAGAATATATTCTCAGACAGGATTGGGTTACTTTACAGATTCTTTTTGTAAATAATATGTCACTCACACATTTGATTGCCATATTTTAATCACTTCATTCTTTCATTAATCATGATACTATACATAAAAAAGTAGGGGTGACATTTGAGCAACACCATACAATGCAAATATTACATAATTTCCATGGAATATAGCCAAGTTAGCCATTATTAAGATCACACATGTACTAAAGCATTTGTTATAAATGTCTGATCTTACACTCGCGTACACTAATGGAGAAGTTAGGGGCATACACAATCCATAAATATTGGGACATCGACACAATTCTCATATTTTGGGCTTTATACACCACCACAATGGATGTGAAATGAAACAACTTTCAGACGTTCAGCTTTAATTTGAGGGTATTTACATCCAAATCAGGTGAACGGTGTAGGAATTACAACGGTTTCTATATGTGCCTCCCACTTTTTAAGGGACCAAAAGTAATGGGACAATCGACTCAAAAGCTATTTCATGCACATGTGTGGGCTATTCCCTCATTATTTCATCATCAATTAAGCAGGTAAAAGGTCTGAAGTTGATTCTAGGTGTGACATTTGCATTTGGAATCTGTTGCTGTCGGCTCTCAATATGAGATCCAAAGAGCTGTCACTATCAGTGAAGCAAGCCATCATTAGGCTGAAAAATCAAAACAAACCCATCAGAAAGATAGAAAAACATTAGGTGTGGCCAAAAAAAACTGTTTGGAACATTCTTAAAAAGAAAGAACGCATCGGAGAGCTCGGCAACACCAAAAGACCCGGAAGACCACGGAAAACAACTGTGGTCGATGATAGAATAATTTTTTCCCTGGTGAAGAAAAACCCCTTCACAACAGTTGGCCAAATCAAGAACACTCTCCAAGAGGTAGGTCTGTATGTGTCAAAGTCAACAATCAAGAGAAGACTTCACAATAGTGAATATAGAGGGTTCACCACAAGATGTAAACCATTTGTGAGCCACAAAAACAGGAAGACCAGATTAGAGTTTGGCAAACAACTTCTAAAAAAAGCCATTACAGTTCTGGAACAACATTCTATGGACAGATTAGACAAAGATCAACTTGTACCAGAGTGATGGGAAGAGAAGAGTATGGAGAAGGAAAGGAACTGCTCATGATCCAAAACATACCACCTCATCAGTGAAGCATGGTGGTGGTAGTGTCATGGTGTGGGCATGTATGGCTGCCATTGGAACTGGTTCCCTTGTATTTATTGATGATGTGATTGCTGACAAAAGCAGCAGGATGAATTATGAAGTGTTTTGGGCAACATTGTCTGCTCATATTCAGTCAAATGCTTCAGAACTCATTGGACGGCGCTTCACAGTGCAGATGGACAGTGACCCGAAGCATACTGCAAAAGCAACCAAAGAGTTTTTTAAAGCTAACAAGTGGAATGTTATGCAATGGCCAAGTCAATCATCTGACCTGAATCCTTTTGAGCATGCATTTCACTTGATGAAGACAAAACTGAAGGGAATATGCACCAAGAACATGAAGGAACTGAAGACATTTGCAGTAGAGGCCTGGCAGAGCATCACCAGGGATGAAACCCAGCGTCTGGTGATGTCTATGCGTTCTAGACTTCAGGCTGTAATTGACTGCAAAGGATTTGCAACAAAGTATTTGGATGTAGGATTTACATCATAAAGTTTGATGTAGGATTGTTTAGTTTGTCCCATTACTTTTGGTCCCTTAAAAAGTGAGAGGCACATATAGAAACCGTTGTAATTCCTACACCGTTCACCTGATATGGATGTAAATACCCTGAAATTAAAGCTGAAAGTCTGCAGTTAAAGCACATCGTGTTTGTTTCATTTCAAATCCATTGTGGTGGTGTATAGAGCCCAAAATATGAAAATTGTGCCGATGTCCCAATATTTATGGACTTGACTGTAAATTGGGTGGCTAGTGGGGTTTGTAAGTAAGGGAGATATGGAGGGGACCCAAGATGTGAGGGTTTCTTAAGTATAAGGGTATTAGAAAGCCGTGTAAACGTGTAGTGCAGGCTGACCAAGTGCTGCAGAAAATGTTTGGGCAGTCGTGTTCAATTCTAGTTATATACTCGAATCGGAGTATCTGCCATACTTGGAAAAAGCACCATTCCAGTAGTTTGGACAGTTGTTATTTATATGTAAAACTTGGAGTTTAATTCTGCATGTAGGTGTGTTTAAAATGAAACCTTGAATGTTGAATTCTGTTTTCAGTACACCTCTGAAGAAGTTGCATTAAAAGAGATCACTGAAGAGAAAACGGAGAGTACCTGTCTGTCAGAAAATATGGAGTGTAAGATGAGCGTGGAAAATTTAAAACAGGAGGTAAGAATCTTATAATGTGAGGAAAGAGGTTGAAATCCATAAGTTTGAACAAAGACATTAATTTTTTTTTTTAAAAATCCAAAAAGTTAAACATGTATGTTGCAACTTCAAGAAAGGGGCATTTGTAAATAGTAAATTGGTAATATACAGTTCTATACATAGGTTTTCTAAAGTGTATGATGTGCTCATTCACATTACTTATATTTTATTTAAGTAAAATGTTCTAAGAAATTGCTTGATTGAAATATTGTGCTTATATTGTCTACGTTTTTGTAGACGCATTTTCTTCATGAATTTTCCTTCATACCCAACCTAAGTTGTTGACTAAAGTTATTGGCCCTACCTTCTCAACAATATGTCGGCATCCAATGAACATAAACATCTCTTGAATTTCCTGTCAGCAGGGTTGTCCTGACAGTGAAGGAAATGCATGGATATGCAGTAGCTATCCCAAAGTGGTACCTTAGGCTATCCCAAATAGATATCTCTAGAACCATTTGCTAATCTTTGTTCCTGGGTGTTAATGAGATTATAATGAATCCAAGTAAGCTCAGTTATTTGGAGGTAAATAGTGGTCTTTATAGTGGTATGTTAGTCAGGGCAGTTCACCTTTTTCTTAAATATATCAACATGTTTGCTTTAGTTGTGCTTTGGTCAATCTAGTGCTAATTGGATAATGAAACAAATGTCTTATTGACCATGGACTTTGTTATTAAATAAGTCCTACTGGTTGCTGTAATAAGTTAAGAACTTGCACTGAATGTAAATTTAAAAATATCTATTCCTCTGTTACCTTTGAGATTGAGGATTGCAGAAATACCAAGGACTTGAAATTGCCTCCGAGCAACAGTGACCCGGTTTTCAAGCGCTACCTGCACAAGATTCTAAATGAGGCTGAACGTGTTGGGTTTGTAAGTACAAAAGAAATGTTCTTATTATATAGAGCATACTTAATGTTCTTGTTATATTTGCATAATAGTCTATGATTTTTTTTTAAATGTTTTTTCTTGATTTTCTATCACAATCTGATTATTAAATTGCATCAGTGTCTGAATACATAAAAAATATTGAATAGTAGAAAATAATTTTGTTGTTATATTACCTCTGGATCCACAATACGGCCTGCAAGGAATTTAATTAGGGACATTCAAACAGACCCAGTTAGAGAGTGAATGACTGACTGGACACTTCAACAGCGGGGCTAGTTGGCTAAGTGATAAAAATAAAATTGCGGTAAACCAACTTCCACCCCCTTAACTGAGGTCCAAAAAGTACCTTTCAGGCAGTCCCGTGGAATTTCTTTGACCGAATTTAACAATCATCCGCTGCAGCTAAAGTATACACTTTTTAGTGACTCCTATAGATAGGAAATCAAGAAAGATTTTAGGAGAGTCATTTTGATTGCTTAGATGTTTGGTAACTGCATCATACCTCTCATTACTTTCCAAGTTTCAAGAGCACCTGTGAAAATTGGCCTTGTATAACCAGTCTTATTTTGGTGAACACCAAGATGGCAATTTACTTTAAGAAGGGAGTATAGGATATTGGGACATATAAACTGACAACCTTGCAAAGAATATCATCCGTGTGAAGATTAATCTTTTACTAATGGTCTGAAACATAGACCAAAGTATCTGGATGCAAGAGTATATCCTAAGCAAAGGCTTGAGTAAGGAAATTAAGAAAGGATGCAACCTTGCTTCATGCCCATAAAGATTAAGTACTTTCAGCTCTGGGTCTAATCCCTGCCTGGCTTGCAAATCAGATGTAGCACCCCCTTTCCTGTAGATCAGCTGGGTGTCTATCTAAAGTGTATTGTGACCTGTGGTGCTTCCTTTACTTCTATTTTCAGTTATCGCAGTGCCTCCACCTTAGTCTAAATGCAGTAGGCTCTTCGTTGAGTAGTGTTCTTGACCAGCAACACCAGAGAGAGACCAAGGAATCCTCCGCCCCTACTAGCAAAACCACAGGCACACACAGAAAAAGACAACAATAGGCAAATAGGTCTTTTATTGATTGGGTGCGTGCTCTCAAGTGATTTTCATGTCTAATTAGACTTTATATATACCAAAATAGAATATCTCTTATATAAACGGTATTTTAAAAGTATCCCTTTAAAACCGATGAAATATAGTGAATGTACAAGAATACAATGCAATAACTAGACCTTTCTTACCCTAGCCAAGAGGTACCTCTACCTTAAATGCTTACTTGCAATTATTCTCCAACTGTAATCCTGTCTAGCAATAGTGCATTCTAAACTCAACACATATCCACTAACTTAACAAGTTATACATCAATATATGCATTTAGCTTTGTCAAACATAAATCTCTTTTAATGGCAATCTATAGTATCCCTCACTTTTCTAATAAGCAAAATCTCTAGTCTGTCTTTATCCTGGCGGAATATGAAGTGAAGAAGTTAGGCATGTACAAACTTTCCTCTTTGTCTCTTCCTATTACACAGACTCAGTCCTGCAGTGAGCTACCACTCTCCTGTACTTCACTGTAACAAATGTCACTTGTCTGAGGTAAATTTTGTTGTTTAGTGCAGATTTTCACAGTATATCTCAGTCTCTGATCCTAACTGTCTTTCCCTATCACCCCCCCTGATAATTTGCACACCCCTTTGCAGGACTGTGATAAACTATCTTTGGGTCTTCCCACCAAGTCCCTATCTACCTAATAAGATTCTCAATACTCAGTCCCGTCAAATAATAAACAGGGGTTACTTATCCATTTAGATTCAGTTTTCTCCTTAGACCTCACACAGGAAATTTCAGCAGTTTCTCTCACAGGACAGGGTTGACAAGTCTGACAGGGCTCTACCTCCTGTCAGAGCTGATACTCTTCTGTCCCTCCTGATGTTTCCTCTTGGGCTCATTTTCTTCAGAGACTCACAGAGCTTTTTCTGCTGACAGGGATCTTCCCTGACAGACTCACAGGTTTCACCTCTGACAGGGACCAACTGCCACACTGCAACTGCCAGTATCCCGTCATTCTTCTTGCCTAACTTACTTTTTTTTTGGCAGAGCTCTATAAATCCCTGACATTGGTGCACATGTGTGGGCCATCATGTCCGCTGCCGCTACTCAGATATATGTATATGTTTTTTTAAGTGAACAGATCTCTTCAAACAATCTAGGGCCAATTATATTTACTATGTACTATATAATATAAAATTAAGGCAGTGGAGTATTTTGAGCAAAAGGAATTAACAGTAACTATAATTCTCTATTTCTCTTACCTCCACCTGGGGGACCCTGCTTACCATGGGGCTGTATGAGGGAACTTGGAGTAGGCACTCAAATAGTTAACTTCCTGCCAACAGGCTATATCAGTGTTGGCTAACCTGTGACACTCCAGATGTTGTGAAACTACAAGTCCCAGCATGCTTTGTCCATATATAGCAGCTTATTGCTGGAAGGGTATGCTGGGACGTGTAGTTTCACAACACCTGGAGTGTCACAGGTTAGCCAACACTGGGCTATATCCACTCTGCAACCCCGTGCAAACCTCAGTATGTTTTGAGTGCCAGAGGAGTAGGACCTCAGGCACTCTGCAGCTGCTCTTCTTGCAAGGATTAGTTTATTTTTTCATTTTAGGAGCTGAGCAAACAGGTTTTTGTTTTTTTTTGTTTTTTCCAATCAGAAAAAATATTATGATTTTTTTATTTTTTCCTTAACATAAGAGCCCAGAACACTGAGCTATAACAATAAACTAAACCCACGCAGGGGTAATAGCAGTGTCATAAGGTCATATATACATTGTCAAAAACATCATACATCAGTAAATATAAGCAGCCTGTACGATTTGCTCACATACAGGAGAAAAAAAATGAGGTATTGAAATAATAATAGTAATAGTGGTTGGGTGCTTGTCCCAGACATAATACTCCTAAGAGTGGTCCACCTCTCTCAACCCCTCTGTAACCTAAGGGGGTGTTCTCCACCTATACCAGATCTTCTCATACTTATCAAGCACATTTCTGCTAGTGTACATGAATCGCTCTTGGCCTACTGTGTCATTAACAAGATCAATCCAGTCTTTCAAGACCGGACCCTCCGGAGTCATCCACTTCCTTGCAATGACCACCTTTGCCAACATAAGTATAGTAGTAATGAGTAGTCTAATAAGCTTATGAGAATTTTTGTTCAGGCCCAGACCAAATATGCATAGTCTTGGTGTGATGGCGGATACTCCCACTCCCAGTCGAATTATACAGGCACCCACCTCCCCCAGAAGGAGGACACCAATGGGCATTTCCAAAGCATGTGCCAAAAGTCCCCCCCCCTTCACTCCCACACTTGGGGACATAGGACCAATTGGCCCCCACTAAATTTAGAAAGCCGTAGGGTTTTCTAAATTTTTGAAGTAACATATCATTTACATAAAGGGCAATTGTGTCTGTCCTGCAGCACACCGTCAGACCACTGATATCCGACTGTACTCTGATAGCACAAGTCAGCGGTTCTATTGCCAAGGCAAACAGGGTGGGAGACTGGGGGCAACCCTGTCTTGTGCCTCTGCCTAGGACAAACTGGCGAAACACAAAGCCATTTACACAGACTCTGGCTGTAGGGCAAGAATACAACAGTCGCACTCATTGGACAAAAACTGTCCCAAATCCGAATTTCAATAATACCGCCCACAGGTACCTCCACTCTACGGAATCAAAGGCCCTAGCAACATCTAACGAAACCACTACCGCCTCTTCCTCCACCGGGTGGGGCAGCTGCAGATGGCAAAAATTTCTATGCAAACTTATAGCCATAGATTTTCCCGGCATAAAACCAGTTTGATCAGAATGCACAATCTCGCTGATCACCTGACCTAGACGCGACGCCAAAATTTTCAACAATATTTTAATATCTGTTGTCAACAGGGATATAGGTCTGTATGAGTCCGGGAACAGGGGATCATTCCCCGTTTTAGGAATAAGAACTATAAGAGCTTCCTACATGGACGGGGACACAGAGCCCAAATCTCTAAGGCTCGTAAATAGTTCTTGCAAGCGAGGTATAAAGAATCCCATATGCTTCTTATAGAACTCTATAGGGACCCCATCCACACCTGGAGCCTTGCCATTTGGAAAGGAAGAGATCGCAGCAGCTATCTCCTCATCAGTGATCGGCAAATCCAAACTCTCCCTACCAGCCACACTCGGTTCAGGCAAGGAAACAGTCGCCAGGTATGAGTCTAAATCAGAATATTCAACCTTAGATGCATACGCATCTTTAAAATAAGTATAAAAAAACCTCATTAATCTCCCCAGTGTGCACAACACCCAAGGTATCCGTGATCCCTGCCACTACAGTCGCCGTCCTTTCTGATCTAGCCATATATGCCAGGAATCTACCACACTTGCCTGCCTCAAAGTATTGAGTGTGCCTAGCAAACAGCAGCTTACATCTTGATTTGTCTAGTAGGTAGTCTGACCACTCCTGCTGCACCACCAGCCAGGCCTGCCTATCAGTTGCCATACGAGAAAAGAGATAGACTTCCTCCAACCGTGAGACCTCCTTTTCCAGCTTATCCCCCCGCAATCTGGATTCCTTTTTAAATCAGTTAATACTAGTAATCAGAGATGCCCTTCTTCTCCACTTTAGGTTTCTGTCTTCCCTGAGCTTGACTTAGGACACCTGCGTTACGGTTTGACAGGTGTACGGCCCCAGTCAAACTCCCCACCGGCCTTAAAGGAATCCCAAATAAGAGGTGGGGCAGCTGTATGTACATTTGTGGCAAAATAACCCTCCCACTGGGACTCCAATGTGATATTATCCTCCAATAAAGTCAACAAAAAGGGGTTTAGCTCCCAAAATATTTGCCCCCCGATGAGCATTCAATTTCAGAGTTAATAGTTGAGAATGGTCCGAGATCCCTCAGATAGATATGCAACATCCACAGCAGCCGGCAATAACCTCTTAGAGATAAATCCCAAGTAAATTCGGGAAAAAACATAATAAGAAGTAGAAAAACAGGAGAAACAAACTTCTGTCAGATGCTTCAGATGCCACACATCCAACAAACCCATCTCATCCACCAGACCAGCAAATTTTGACTTCCCAACATGCAAAGAATCTCCCGACTCCCTCCGCCTATCAAGGGCAGGATCCAGCACAGCATTAAAGTTTCTGCAGCAAATCACAGGAGTATCAGAAGTCAAAAGAGATAAAATCTCTACCTTTCCTAAAGACTTCACTATTATAAGGGGGTGAGACATATACAGCCATTGTAAAGCGCTACAGAATCTGCTGGCGCTATATAAATAAATGATGTTGATGAGATTTATACGGGTTGAATCAAAAATGCCCCTTAAAAAAACAAATCAATCTACCCAGCAGGTCAGGTTCCACTGCCTCCAAAACAAAAATGACTCTATTACGTATAAGGAGAGACAACCCCCTGGAGTGGCAAGTGTGAGAAGCATGATAAGCCCATCCAACCCATGGTTTCTTAAGAGCCAACAATCTGCCTCCCACTTAATGGGTCTCAGTAAGGCAAATAACATCCGCTTCATATTTCTTTAATTGAGACATAACCAAAGTTTAATTTTATTGCTTAGGCCACGAACATTCCAGGTCCGAAACTTTATATGACCCCTTCTCAGCTTCCCAGTCGTCATAACATTAAGGAATACACATGACACAACTCAACATAAAAACCAAACCTCCAGACCCAGGCAGGCACCCAGCCATCAGTAGATACAGAATATCAGCAAATATTAGACATACCACCCTAGGATTATCACCTTCATGAATAGCTAAACAATGTCTGTATGAACCGAAAGCATTTCAGTATGTATAAACAGAAATCAGTATATGAACTAGAGAAAGTTATTTAAAGCTTTTAACTGCATGAATCATACAGTGATCAATTAAGTCAGTTCACTCCGAAAAGCCAATACATCACCAGGAGCATCTTCAATCTGGGTGAAGGCCTCTAGGAGCTCTCCTATCCAGCCAGGAAGTTGCTTCAGTTGGTGAATTAAAGAAGAAGGTAGTTCCATCAGCAACCACCCGAAATCTGGCCGGGAAAAGCATAGCATTTGGCAGGTGCATCTCACGAAGGCACCGCTTCACCTGTATGAACTGATCTCTGCTTTTTTGTACATCCACTGAAAAATCTAGAAACACTGCCACTCTTTGGTTTTGATACATTAAGGGGCCTTTAAGCCGAGCCGGACGAGGAATAGCATCCCAATCTTTATGATGAAGGTTTCACGAACATTCCCCTTGGCCCTTTCAGGAAAACCCACCATCCGAACATTACTGCGTCTGAGTCGGCCCTCCATGTCTGAAAGCTTCTGTTTAACTGACACCATCTGAGTCTCTAAACCAGCAATCTTCTGAGGTAAAGGAGTTGTGGTGTCCTCAAGGATGGAAACACTAGCCTCCATCTCTGCGACCCGTTTCCTGATCTTCTGAAAATCAACGACAAGTCAAACTGCACCTCTAAGATTTTGTCCTTGTACCTGTAAAGGAATTGGAATATGCATATTTCTCCAGTCAGCTAGCAGCAGAAGAAGTTGCAGAGTGTTTACCCATGGTGACACCCACTATATACATATATCAATAGATATAATATTGGATAAAATATAGGTAACTCGTAACACAAAAGCAAACCACAAAGAGGGCACTCAGACCGTAGCCGAATATACAGCCAGCACTTACAGGTCCCAGAGAAGAATAAAATTATTCGTCTCCAAGATTGCGCCCCGGCTCATTCCTTGGCGGGAAGACTGGGACGCAGGTATCTTGCAATCAGATGCCTCCCCGTTCTCCACACAACGTACAGAAGGTAAGGGAACAGGTGAGTAAGTGCTCGCCCTGCCTGGTAAGTGTCCGACACCAGAGACTCGGGACGCAATCTCTCCATCCAGCTCCTGTCACAAACGCCAGCAGCAAAGCCCAATCTGCCAGCAGGATCGCGACTCTAACCAGAAGGAGCAGGGGCAACTCCACCACATATTCAGATCAAATTGGAGAAGTTAGCAGTGCCACAGGATGTTTTTAACAGATAGTTGGGCTAGGGAGCTTAGGTGCATACGTCCTACTCCATGCTCCACCAGGCCAGACATAGACATAAAGAAGGAAAAGGAATTGGAGAAAATCTGTAAATTACTGAAAGGGCAATATATAACTAGTGGAACTGAATCTACAAGGTGAGCATGGCAGTTAGCACAGAGGGAGTGGATCGACTCTGTGACAAATCCAAGGGGTACTTCCTCAGAGGAAAGTTCCCATGTCGGTCTATGTTCAGTCCGTTTGGTGTTAGGGTTCCTAGTGTGTGGATTCATTTAGATTCTTCTCTACAGATAAGTGCCACAAAATCTCCTCCTCTCCAGGGTTCCTTCACGTGTTTGATGCCTATGAGCTGTAGTCCGGATGGGTCATGGTTGGGGTGTGTCCCTAAATGTTCTGACACGCTGTGGTTCTGTGCCCCCTTCTTGATATTCCTTATGTGTTCCTGTATTCTCGTCTTTAGGTTTTTATCGTTCTTTTAGTCCGCATGGGCACTGGAGTAGGTATACTATACTATCCCTGTGTTGTCGCATGTTATCTTGTCTCTTATCCTGTGGCAGTTGTGATTGGAGCTGATAGTAGGATCAGATGGTGTTACAGCAGAGGTGTCACTAATTCTAGTCAATTCTTTTACAGTAGACAAGACCAGATGTCAAAATGTTGTGCTGAGTCATTTGTATTATCAATGGTTGTGTAAGATTTTTGCAAAGCACACAACAGTATATAGCACATGTCGGTAACATTGGCACACAGCGGTAGCTGAAAGGAAAAGTGGTGCAAGATGGAATTGTCCTTGGGATCTCCCATCCACCTTTAAGTTGGATCTTAAATAGAACATACACACTTTAACAAACCAAGCACTTCAGCAACAAGGAGTGCCATTTTTTGAGGCTTATGTGCTTGGTTTGTTTGGGCCCCCACAAAACAAGCTAACAATGGGCTTAAGGCCCCTAAGGTAACAGTGCTGTTAATGAACTCTACTGTGGCAAGATGTTGTGGTCATCAGCCTTATTCTCACCCTCATCAATTTGTACATCATCTTCACACATTATGAATTCATCACCGCTGGATTCCACCATTACAGAAGTCTCAGTGTTTTGATGTAATTGGCGGGAAAGGCCTTCCTCGTGGAAATTGAAGATCATTTTTATGAACTTCGTTTTTTGTACATTTTGAGGAAGTAGCCTCCTACGCCGATTCCTGACAAGATTCCCTGCTGTGCTGAAAACTCTTTCCGAGTACACACTGAAGGGTTGGCAGCTTAGGCAGAGCAAAGCGAGTTGGTACATGGCTCTCCAAAGTCCCTTTTTTCCTCCCAGTATGTAAAGGGACTGTCTGATGTGTCTATTTCTATACTGTCGTGAAAATAATCCCCCACTATCCTTTGGATGTTGATAGTAGGATCGGGTGTCACGTATTTTGGTCACTTCTTTTAGACCAGATGTCAAAATGTTGTGCTAAGTCATCTGCATCATCCCCGGGTCTCTTGGGAAAGCGAAGTTTTTTCCTAGTAGCAGTTGAGTGAGAAACTGAAGGAGGAGATGCCGTCCTGTCACGTAACTCTTGAGCTGTCATCTTGCTCACCAGGAGCTCCTTGCATCTCTTCAGATCTGGGTCAGTTGGAAACAAAGAGAAGACAGCTCTTAAACCGAGGATCAAGCAGAGTCGACAAAATGTACGGATCCGATTTCAAGATTTTGGTAACTCTTGGATCCTGGCGAAGCAAATAAAGTACTTGATCTACAAGTTCGACATCCTTAGCGTAATTGCTTTGTTTAATCTCCTCTTTCAGTTTCTTAAGCTGCTTTTCCAAAAGTCTAATTAAGGCAATCGCTTGACTCAAGCTAGCAGTGTCTGAACTCACATCACAGGTGACTACTTCGAATGGTTTTAGCACCTTGCAAAACACGGAAAGTATTCTCCACTGCACTTGAGTAAAATACATCCCCCCTCCATTCCCAATGTCATGGCTTGTGGAGTAAGTATGGATGGCTTTTCGCTGTTCCTCCATCCGCAGAAGCATATACAGGATGAAATTGACCTTGTCACGACCTCTTGCTTCATTTGATGGCAGGGCAAATTAAATTGCTCTTGTAGCTGCTGCAATCTCCTACATGCTGTTGCCGAATGTTGGAAATGTCCAGATATTTTACGGGCCACAGACAGCATCTCCTGCACTTCCCTGTCATTTTTTAAAAAGCTCTGCACCACCAAGTTTCTTGTGTGAGCAAAACAGGGAGTGTGATGGAAATCACCCAGCTGTAATGCTCTCACAATATTGGTGGCGTTATCAGAAATGACATATTCTAAGGAGAGTCCAAGTAGGATAATACATGTTGCAAAGACATCCCTTAGTTTTTGTAACAGATTGTCAGTTGTATGCCTCTTAGTAAAGCCGGTGATACACAGAGTAGCCTGCCTCTGAAAAATGTGATGTACTTGGGTACATACAACTGCTGTTCCTGCTGGTGAAGGCGAATTACCAACCCAGTGGACTGTCGCAGTCCTATAATATTTAGTTTGCCCAGTTCCGCTTGTCCACATAGCTGTGGTTAAGTGTACAGTGGGTAGAATGGCATTTTGTAGACCAATAATTACATTTTTCGAATCTTCTGGTAGAGGTGAGGAATAGCTTTTCTAGTAAAATGGTGTTGTGATGGAATGTGGTAACGGGGACACGACCTCAAGTAATTGTCTAAAACCAGCTGCACTAATAGTGGATATTGGACGCAGATCTAATACTAGCAAAGTCGCCATGGCGTCTGTGATCCGCTTTGGGACTGGGTGCCAGGTTTCATACTTGCTTCTTCTTGCAAAGGATTGTTTAACAGTCAATTGTTGTAAACTACTAGTAGTCTTCTTCTTGGTCTGCATCTGGGATGAGGATTCACCCGCAGCAGCAACGGGACAACACTCAAGAATTCTTCTGAGGAATCCAAGATAGTAGAGGAGTCATCTAGCGTTAGTAACTTGGATGCAGGACTAACTCTCGATCGCTACTGGAGATATTGATGAGGACGGTGTTGGGGGGGTAGATTGCAGGTGTCTGGATCTAGCTGAGAGAAGGGACCTAGTTGATGATGGACTGCTTGTTGTTATTTTTTTAGCATAAGTTTCCAATTTTCTCAACAGCTTGCCATGAACTCGCTTCAAGTGGCGTAACATGGATGAGGTTCCTAGATTGTTAAGGGCTCTACCTCGACTGACTGTGGCTTTACATATTTTACAAATGGCTAGACAACAGTTGTCAGGATTTGGGTAAAAATAATTCCACACAGAAGAGGTGAATTTTTTGGTCTTATTCCCAGGCATGACAATGGCGCCGCCTTATCTCATGCAAGAACTGCATCCACTGGGGCAGGACTTACACAAACAACATCATCCTCATTAGCGCCCTTGTCAGCTACACAAATTTCCCCCTCATCCTGTTGCAATTCCAAAGTGGCATCTTCAATTTAAGTATCACCTCCTACACTTGGGCTGTTCATGCACACATCTGCCTTCTTTATGGGTACACTATTAGACAGTTCAGGATAGCACTTACTATTTTCTTCCAGCTCGGATTTTACACGTAAAAGTATTTGGACACCACTTTTGGAGTCCGAATGACAAGGTCTTGTTTGGTCATGACTGACCTTACAAGAAGATGCCACAGTGACAGTTGCAGAACTAGCACTCATAGAGAAAGGCCAAGGCCTCATTCTTTCCTTGCCACTGCGTGAATGGTATATTGGCAATTTTTTTTTGTTGCAGATAACTTTGCCGGGATTACAGGTCTTTTTTTCTTGACCAAGGTAAAAGGTTTTTTTTGTTTTTTTTTACATTTTTGTTTCCCTGACTTATATGCACTTTACATATTTGGTAAAAGAAAAAAAGAAATTATCTAATGGGGCACTCTAATGGGCAAGAAAATATTTTTCATTTTTTATTTAAGGTATTGATAATCTGTTAAATACTTCTTTATTAATTTTAAATTAAAACATTCCATTAGCGAAATATAAAATTTGAATATAAATACCACCCTGAATAGAAATAACTGATAAAAAGACAAAAATTAATTTGTCTATCCGCGACACTGCTCCAATTATGGACCTAACTTTATTATCTTGAGTGTAAGAATACACATAAACAAGTCTTCTGTTAACACCACATCCCTATGAAAGAAAGTTATGTAGAATTTGTAAACTTTATTCATACATCATGTCAAATGACAACAATATAGAGGAAATGACTTAGGATAGTTGAAAGGCACTGCAGTATTCAAAACATATGGAGGGACTAATAAGATCCCTCTTATATCCACTATGTCCTGCACATTGCCCTTATTGATAACTTGAGGTGAATGGAATAATATTCCCTTGTAATAGCCTTATAATTTATTTGAATGGCTGTTTGCCCTAGCAGGATACACTTTATAATGTTTCTGCTTCTATATATAAAACTACCCTGCACTATTGCTGTCTCGCTTGTGCCACCTTCTAACTCAGCGGGCAGCGTGATTATCTTGCTGTCTATATAATCTAATTCTGGCTAAATAGCAGGGACTGGTGGTAGGAGCAGCGAGCGCGGGGTCCGCCGATGCGCGTTTCGCTAAGGCTTTTTGATTACCCCAAAATGACTTTTGTGTCATGGTGTCTAATTTCTCACCAAAGAGCAGGGACCCTTCAAATGGGAAAATGATTAGGCTAAGGTTTGACTTAAGGAAACCAAACAGCTTTTAGCCTCAACTGCTACTGCCATTGGCGTTGCTGAAAAAGCAATAGTGTCCAAATTCTATGCCTCTATGTATAACATTTATACTTTTCAATGTGTATTGTCTGCTTACTTTCTGTTGGACATCAGTATGACGTGTCTTTCCCCACAGTCTAAGTGCCCTGGCCACACCTGACTTCAACATGGTCCCAATTGAAATATATGTAACTTTTTAAAACCGCTCTATAGCTTCCTTTCCATGTCGGACCCCCTTCTTCAAGAGCCCTAGTAGTTCTGGCTGACATACTGTCCCCTTTTGGAATCAAGCTCCAGTGATGAGAAAGCACAAAAGTGAACGAATACATATACGTTTTAATCCTATTGAGTAAGAATAATGCTTTTTCGTCTGCACCCATTCCTTTTAGATAAGTTCTTTCACAATCTGGTGTATGGGGAAAACTCTACCCTTCTGTCTCTGATTTTAAAAAAAGTATTTATGAGCCTCTGTGGAAGTAGCTTATTTATCCATACCTATAGATTTTTTTATATGCAAAATTTCTAGGGATGAGCGCACTCGGATTTATGAAATCCGAGCCCACCCGAACGTTGCGGATCCGAGTCGGATCCGAGACAGATCCGGGTATTGGCGCCAAATTCAAATGTGAAACTGAGGCTCTGACTCATAATCCCGTTGTCGGATCTCGCGATACTCGGATCCTATAAATTCCCCGCTAGTCGCCGCCATCTTCACTCGGGCATTGATCAGGGTAGAGGGAGGGTGTGTTAGGTGGTCCTCTGTCCTGGTAGATCTCGTGCTGTGCTGTTTAGTTCTGTGCTGTGCTGTGCTGTGCTGTGCTGTGTTCTGCAGTATCAGTCCAGTGGTGCTGTGTGCTGTGCTCTGTCCTTCTGAGGTCAGTGGTGCTGCTGGGTCCTGTGCTGTGTCCTGTTCAGTCCAGTGGTGCTGTGTCCTGTGCTCTGTGCTTCTAAGGGCATAGTTATTTCCCCAATATTCCCCTGTGTTTAAAAAAATAAAAAAAAGTTTTTTAAAAAAATACCAAAAACTACTTTAATTTTTTTTAATTACCACAAAATTTGCACAACCAATCCTGCAGTATAAGCCCATTGGTACTGCAATATTACCAAGTTCACACATTCAGCAGTAAAAGTCCAGTGGTACTGCAATATTACAAAGTTCACACATTCTGCAGTATCAGTCCAGTGGTGCTGTGTCCTGTGCTCTGTCCTGCTGAGTTCCGTAGTGCTGCTGGGTCCTGTGCCGTGTCCTGTTCAGTCCAGTGGTGCTGTGTCCTGTGCTCTGTGCTTCTAAGGGCATAGTTATTTCCCCATTATTCCCAAGTTTTTAAAAAATAAAAAAAAAGTAAAAAAAAATAAAAAATTAAAAAAAAAAAAATATATATAATAATTATAACCAAATTTGCAAAACCAATCCAGCAGTATAAGTCCATTGGTACTGCAATATTACAAAGTTCACACATTCTGCAGTATCACTCCAGTGGTGCTGTGTCCTGTGCTCTGTCCTGCTGAGTTCCGTAGTGCTGCTGGGTCCTGTGCCGTGTCCTGTTCAGTCCAGTGGTGCTGTGTCCTGTGCTCTGTGCTTCTAAGGGCATAGTTATTTCCCCATTATTCCCAAGTTTTTAAAAAATAAAAAAAAAGTAAAAAAAAATAAAAAATTAAAAAAAAAAAAAAAATATATAATAATTATAACCAAATTTGCAAAACCAATACAGCAGTATAAGTCCATTGGTACTGCAATATTACCAAGTTCACACATTCTGCAGTATCTTGTGCTACATATAATGGAGACTAAAAATTTGGAGGATAAAGTAGGGAAAGATCAAGACCCACTTCCTCCTAATGCTGAAGCTGCTGCCACTAGTCATGACATAGACGATGAAATGCCATCAACGTCGTCTTCCAAGCCCGATGCCCAATCTCGTAGTACCGGGCATGTAAAATCCAAAATGCCCAAGTTAAGAAAAAGTAGCAAAAAGAGAAACTTAAAATCATCTGAGGAGAAACGTAAAGTTGCCAATATGCCATTTACGACACGGAGTGGCAAGGAACGGCTTAGGCCCTGGCCCGTGTTCATGACTAGTGGTTCAGCTTCACCCACGGATCTTAGCCCTCCTCCTCCTCCCCCCCCCTACAAAAAATTGAAGAGAGTTATGCTGTCAGCAACAAAACAGCAAACAACTCTGCCTTCTAAAGAGAAATTATCACAAATCCACAAGGCGAGTCCAAGGATGTTGGTGGTTGTCAAGCCTGACCTTCCCATCACTGTACGGGAAGAGGTGGCTCGGGAGGAGGCTATTGATGATGTAGCTGGCGCTGTGGAGGAACTTGATGATGAGGATGGTGATGTGGTTATTGTAAATGAGGCACCAGGGGGGGAAACAGCTGATGTCCATGGGATGAAAAAGCCCATCGTCATGCCTGGTCAGAAGACCAAAAAATGCACCTCTTCGGTCTGGAGTTATTTTTATCCAAATCCAGACAACCAATGTATGGCCATATGTAGCTTATGTAAAGCTCAAATAAGCAGGGGTAAGGATCTTGCCCACCTAGGAACATCCTCCCTTATACGTCACCTGAATAACCTTCATAGTTCAGTGGTTAGTTCAGGAACTGGGGCTAGGACCCTCATCGGTACAGGGACACCTAAATCCCGTGGTCCAGTTGGATACACACCAGCAACACCCTCCTCGTCAACTTCCTCCACAATCTTCATCAGATTCAGTCCTGCAGCCCAAGTCAGCAGCCAGACTGAGTCCTCCTCAATACGGGATTCATCCGAGGAATCCTGCAGCGGTACGCCTACTACTGCCACTGCTGCTGTTGCTGCTGTTAGTCGGTCATCTTCCCAGAGGGGAAGTCGTAAGACCGCTAAGTCTTTCACAAAACAATTGACCGTCCAACAGTCGTTTGCCATGACCACAAAATACGATAGTAGTCACCCTATTGCAAAGCGTATAACTGCGGCTGTAACTGCAATGTTGGTGTTAGACGTGCGCCCGGTGTCCGCCATCAGTGGAGTGGGATTTAGAGGGTTGATGGAGGTATTGTGGCCCCGGCACCAAATTTACTACCGGGGCCACTCCACTGTGCAGTCCATATTTAGGTGTATCAGATATTAAACAACGGTGACAGTTGATGCCCAATTTTTTAATTATATTGTGGCCTCGGTACCAAATTGTGTACCGGGGCCACCACACTACGCAGTCCAGATACTTGTTTGGTGGAATTCAGACCAGTTGAGGGTTTTATTATTATATTGTGGGGACCACTCTATCTATACCACACTACAACTCTATACCACTCTATTTAATACTTTAATTCTATTTAATACTTTAATTCTATTTCATACTTTAATTCTATTTCATACTTTAATTCTATTTCATACTTTAATTCTATTTAATACTTTAATTCTATTACTAATTACCATAAAGAGGAACTGCCGCTTCTATTTAATACTTTAATTCTATTAGTAGTTACCATAAAGAGGAACAAAATAAACCAATTTTACCAAAAGTATAATATGACTTAGACTTACAAACACTACAGTTGAAAGATGGTGCCTTTAAATGAAAAAGTCAGTCTTCATTGCACGACTATGTGCAACAGGGACAGTTTTTTGGATTACAAAGTCAATCAATAAGACAATAACACTTGGACCCTGTCTGTCTTTAACATACTTGATGGGATCTCAATGACGAATTGTCTGTACCATGTTTGGAGGAGGTATTGTGGCCCCGGTATCAAATTGTGTACCGGGGCCACCACACTACGCAGTCCATACCCTTTTTTGGTGGAATTCTGACACGTGGAGGGTTTTTTAATTATATTGTGGCCTCGGTACCAAATTGTGTACCGGGGCCACCACACTACGCAGTCAAGATAGATAGATGCGTATCATAGATAAAGTACATTCAGTGGTGTGGGGCAAATTGAAAAATATTCAAAATGCACTGACATTATCAAAAACAAGAGGTTGTCACACGCTAAAACTCCAACATGTATATGATGGAGAGGATGGAGGAGCAGCCGTATGTGTAGTGTAATGCAGACCTGTTGAAGGTTTTTTATATATTTTATTGTGGTGCCCAGTGCCCACTCCTCTAGGCAGTCCAGGTACATTTATTGGTGCGATTCATAAAAGTTCAGGGTTTTTAATATATATTGTGGTGACCCACTCCTCTACGCAGTCCAGGTACATTTATTGGTGCGAATCATAAAAGTTCAGGGTTTTTAATATATATTGTGGTGACCCACTCCTCTACGCAGTCCAGGTACATTTATTGGTGCGAATCAAACAAGTTGATGGTTTTCTTATTATATATATTGTGGTGACCCACTCCTCTACGCAGTCCAGGTACATTTATTGGTGCGATTCATAAAAGTTCAGGGTTTTTAATATATATTGTGGTGACCCACTCCTCTACGCAGTCCAGGTACATTTATTGGTGCGAATCATAAAAGTTCAGGGTTTTTAATATATTGTGGTGACCCACTCCTCTACGCAGTCCAGGTACATTTATTGGTGCGATTCATAAAAGTTCAGGGTTTTTAATATATTGTGGTGACCCACTCCTCTACGCAGTCCAGGTACATTTATTGGTGCGATTCATAAAAGTTCAGGGTTTTTAATATATATTGTGGTGACCCACTCCTCTACGCAGTCCAGGTACATTTATTGGTGTGATTCATAAAAGTTCAGGGTTTTTAATATATATTGTGGTGACCCACTCCTCTACGCAGTCCAGGTACATTTATTGGTGTGATTCATAAAAGTTCAGGGTTTTTAATATATATTGTGGTGACCCACTCCTCTACGCAGTCCAGGTACATTTATTGGTGCGATTCATAAAAGTTCAGGGTTTTTAATATATTGTGGTGACCCACTCCTCTACGCAGTCCAGGTACATTTATTGGTGCGATTCAAACAAGTTGATGGTTTTCTTATTATATATATTGTGGTGACCCACTCCTCTACGCAGTCCAGGTACATTTATTGGTGCGAATCAAACAAGTTGATGGTTTTCTTATTATATATATTGTGGTGACCCACTCCTCTACGCAGTCCAGGTACATTTATTGGTGCGATTCATAAAAGTTCAGGGTTTTTAATATATATTGTGGTGACCCACTCCTCTACGCAGTCCAGGTACATTTATTGGTGCGATTCATAAAAGTTCAGGGTTTTTAATATATATTGTGGTGACCCACTCCTCTACGCAGTCCAGGTACATTTATTGGTGCGAATCATAAAAGTTCAGGGTTTTTAATATATATTGTGGTGACCCACTCCTCTACGCAGTCCAGAAAGATACCTTGTTGCAACGTTTTGGACTAATAACTATATTGTGAGGTGTTCAGAATACACTGTAAATTAGTGGAAATGCTTGTTATTGAATGTTATTGAGGTTAATAATAGCCTAAGAGTGAAAATAAGCCCAAAAACTTGATTTTTAAACTTTTTATGTTTTTTTCAAAAAAAATCCGAATCCAAAACCTTAAATCCGAACCGAGACCTTTCGTCAAGTGTTTTGCGAGACAAATCCGAACCCCAAAAATAACGAAAATCCGGATCCAAAACACGAGACCTCAAAAGTCGCCGGTGCACATCCCTAAAAATTTCCAAGTAATCTAGATTAAACATTTAATTTCCCCAGATTCTTTACTAGAGGAGTCTTATAATTTCCACTAACCATCCCACTATGACTGAGAGTATCTATCTTCAAAATACATACTTGTCTGAGACTTTACACAGAGCACACTGATACTCGGTTGCAAAAGACTCCTACATTCAGACTATAAGTTCTTTAAACTGTTCAGAGGACTGACTTTTTTAAATGCTTGAGAACTTTATATTGTGCAAAACCTTCATTTGGTTGTTAAAGGTTTATCACAGACTCCACAAATACGAGCTCTACAAGAGCACTGAAAGGACAAGATATTACTAACTTACTATAATGGAAATGTAGGAACAATAATGCACCCCTAACATAAGGGCTCACTTAGAGCGAGTGCCCTTCAGCCGTTTGGAGTTGATTTCTGGCTCCATTCTGCTGCAGATAAACAGCTGTTTGTACAGACACAGTTAAGATGGAAATCCTCTTTTGTCCAGAATCAGTGAATGCTGAGAGCAATTCCTCAGTCCTATACATACCTGGTCCTCCACTTTGGTACCCTCTGGCCTGTGATGCGTCAGTGAACTTGCGCAAGATTTGAATCATGCAGCAGATCAGCTCCTGGAGGTAGCAGACTGGTGTTTCCTGGGTAGTCATCACAGCCCTCTGCTTATGTCAATGGTGCAATCCTGGGATTGCAAAATAAGTAAGACCCTGCTTACAGAAAATAACAAACCCTACCTGACCTACCTCTACTAGAGTCCATAAAAGACATAGGGGAAGAGGAGGAACTGCATTATATACTGTCTGTCGGTGTTGCTGTTTAACCTGTCTCTACCTAATCTAGAAGGTAATTTACCCATTGTAATAGCTGCCATAGAGGATTGAACAAGAAAATGAATTTGGCTGAATCAAAAGCCATGCAGATGTCAATGTAGGCCACCACACTTGTTTCCTTTGTGCAGCAGCATTAATATACAAATGGAGTGGGTTCTAAATAGCGTGGGGTTGTCCAACATAGTCATAGTGCTATAGAAAGCTATGCATGCAAAGTAACAAGGCACTTATGACTAGGGTGGTTTCAGAAGATGTGCAACCACCCAAGAAAGACAAGATGTGGAACCATCTTTCAAACTTGGATGTAAGTGCCCCGTGTATAAAACTTCTAAAAGAGTCACAATCCAAACATTACAGGGTCCTCCAGCAAGCAAGCATGTATTCCGATGACAGGGAATAAGATCCCCTTACTGTCCACACAAATTTGCTTTTTTGGACAATCTGTAGATTTAAATTTTGGATAAGTCCTCTTCCCTGTAAGTCATGTATTTGTTCACTCTGCCAAAGTTATAAAAGCTAAAAAGTAGATAGCCGCTGATGACCCCTCTTGTGACTGCTGGTTTGCCTTAGTAAATGTTACATTTGGCCATGATCGACAGTCATACAGACAGGAACTCCATGCCTAAATATTACAATATAGGGTCCCGGTGGATTAAATCACGATATGCATTGCCGTCTATCTGAGGATTCTTATGATGATTCATCCTAAGCACCCAGTCTGGTCCTTCCCTCACCTTTATTGTATTTATATTGCTTATTGTATGCAGTCTATCAAAAATGTTTTTTGCCCTCTTCCCTTGTTATGTATATGTTGCTCTTATCATGTGCTTTTGATGCCTTGCTGGTCTTCTTTTATTTCGAGGTGTACCCAGCTTAAATTTCTTCTTTTTGCCTATGCATCACTTTGTGTCTTGCATCAACGTAACAATTTGATCTGCTGCCTTTGATATGATGTTGTATGCTGTATTATGGGAAAATGGTTTATTTTCTTTTCCTTTTTTTTTTCCCAGGGGAGTTACTTTTGTTTTTGAATTTCTAATCTTGAGCATTTCAATAAGAAAGATTTGTTTTTTAAAAAAAAAAAAAAGTTGCCACTGTCAATGTGCACTTGAATAACTCAACATAACCTAATTTCTTTAACTTTTAAAACTAAATATTGTTTGATCCCATATTAATGCCTTGATATTTAGGGGCCTAGGGCCTGATTCATTAAGGATCTTAACTTCAGAAACTTCTTATTTCAGTCTCCTGGACAAAACCATGTTACAATGCAAGGGGTGCAAATTAACATTCTGTTTTGCACATATGTTAAATACTGACTGTTTTTTCATGTAGCACACAAATATCTATTTTAAATTTCAGTGTACAAATAAGCTATCAAGTATTTGTGTGCTACATGAAAAAACTGTCCGTATTTAACTTGTGTGCAAAACAGAATACTAATTTGCACCCCTTGCATTGTAACGTGGTTTTGTCCAGGAGACTGAAATAAGAAGTTTCTGAAGTTAGGATCCTTAATGAATCAGGCCCGTATTTATCTATAACCCCTAATCACCACAATAATACGCAGCTGGCGTAGCAAAACTGTCCTGCAGTGGTAAGGGTTCACTAGGCGTACCACTTTGCCAGGCCACTATTTGCCACTGTTTGCACACTGGACCTGAAAACCCAGATTTGGAGCTTGAAATGGTGATAACAGAGCAGGTATTGTTGTGGTATAAGAGAGTAAATAGGCTTCCCATGCAAAGGCATGTTTTCACTAGTGGTAACCCTTTGATATGTTGGAGGAAAAATAAAGATAAAGCTGAGGAAGCTTGGCATCAGGGCTTTTCACTTATTTAGAAATCAGCCCCTTACTGCTGTTTAGACTTCTGTGCATTGAGAGAGGCTAATTTGTGCTAATTTGGGAAATTAGGGATAGAATGATTAGTGGAAGGCCCTAAAAATTATGCAATTTTGATTGCTGGTAGAAGACTGCGTGTTATGTTATTTTCAGTCTATTTTTTGGGAAAATGCACACACAACTTTGAATTATTTTCGTCAGCCAGATAATTCCCAGCCAGAGGTCCATTATGATGCAGAGGTGGTCCTTACGAAGGAGATGCTAATGGAGATCCAAAAGTTCTTACAAAATGCTGACTGGAATCTGGGTGCTCTTGATGAGGCTCTGAGTAGGACCCTGGTGCACTTCAAGCATCATAATGTGGAAGAATGGAGGTGGAAATTTGAGGACTATTTTGGGCTAGACGTCTTCACAGCTTTCATGGTAAGGGATTGGTGGTAGTTTGTTGTCTCATGGACCAAATTTAAAGACTGTCTAATAAATCTACATGTTGTAGGATAAACGTTAAAATATTTTTAAGATCAACTTTGGTGATCCGGTATAAATTTATATATATGTACAGATGTACGGCCTGATTCATTAAGGGAAGTAAGTAAAAACAATGCAAGGGGTGCAGATTAGTTTATTATTTTGCATATAAGGTAAATACTGGCTTGTTTTTCTTGTAGCACACAAATACTTGATAGCTTTATATTTACACTGAAATTTAAAGTTGATCTAGGACATGCCCTACCCCAACTATAAATCTGTCCCCACATTTTAAATTTACCCCCCCCCCCCCTCCAATGCAACATGGTTTTGCCAAAGTACAAAGTTACTCAATTTTTTTTGCTTTCCTTAATGAAACAGGCCTGTAGTGCATAAATCAGCCCAAAAGGGCAGGGGATATGCATTACATACCCACTGGTGTTTTGAGATTATTTTTTAACACAAGTAGAAATGCATTTGTGTTTCATATGCTTTTGATATGGGGTTCCATTTTAGACCTGATTTATATATAAAAAATGGGGATATACAACAAGTAGCATTCGAAAAAGAAGAAATGCGCTCACTTGGAACAATGATTTTTGGTGTTGCATCTGTTACATTCAAATTCCAGTGAAACCTTAAAGCAACAGGTATTGTTTTTAAAGAGAGACTGTCGGGCCCAAGTAAAACCACATGTGTGTCTTTAAACTTTTATTTGTCTAATTGACCTATATGAACTTTTATTTGTGTCATTCCTTTCTCTAAAATGTTCTGTAGTGACCACTTCTTTACAACATCTATTTGTTCTACTTGTATAGAGTAACCCTGGTAGAGAGTTGAACTGTTAGCTAGCTAGTTGGTAGGTGTTTTTTGTTTTGTTTTTTTTTGTTATTTTTTTTTTAATTCGTGCACCTATGCACTATTTTTATTTTTGGTAGAACAACAAAGCACCAGAGGAGCGTGCATTACATGAAAAAGTCAATCAGTTAAAATAATGAAACCTTAAATGACAGCTGTTAACCATTGTGAGCAAAGACCTCTTGGAATGGATGCAATTCATATTGGTTTGGTGGTGAGGTGGTTGCGACCTCCTACATTTAGTTTTCATTTGGATCATGTCTGAGACACTTCTTGCTACATGGGTCTACATTGTTTCTTAAAAGAGCGTAAACGTTTTGATAATCCAGCGATGTTGTGCCCATCTGCAATACACCAGAGACCTACAGACCTCCATATTGTTCTATGGGACTCTACTGTTCCTGTTCCCAGAGGTTAACCGCTGTAATTTACATTATATAATTGGTTCATTAAGTTCGTCTTTTGACTTTTAATATTGGATCATTATTTACAAGTGAACAATGCCACTTAAGGTATTTTTGTTTCATCGAGTAGTACAATTAGGTGCATCTACATTTAAAGCGGCAAAACTTTTTTTTCTTGATCTTTTTATTGTGGGTAAGCGGACTACCCTTTTTTTATTGCAGCAGCTGTTCATGCATCTTATTGTTGGAGCGCATCTATAGGGTCAACTCCTTATTCCCCTAATTCATTATGTTTACTTTTCATTTGTTTTATTTAACATTATATATTTTTTCCTTAGATAATGCATTATTTTTATACTGTCATAGGATGTGCAAAACTTGTCATTTTAAAAGAAAATGAAGTAGCATTATATTTAACTTAAATATTATTAGAGTAACTTGATCTCTCAAACCATAACTGTCAAGTAACCTCTATGTTTGCTCTTCTGCAGATCAGTTTGTGTTTACTCTGCATAGTGATAATGATCACTACAGAGATGTGGACACGTATAGGATGGCTTACACAGATAAAAAGACTCTGTGTTATAAGCTTTGTGATCAGCCTTGGTTGGAACTGGATGTACTTATATAAGGTGAGCACTGAAAACAGAGATGTCCTGCACCTTTACAGCTTAAGAAATAAGTCTATGTATAGAAGAAAAGTATTATGCCCTTTTCAAATTTAATACTATTCAAGGTGGTATCCACCGTTGAAATATTTTAATATAAACTGCAGACCTTTTTTGCAAATAGTTTTGAGCTAAGCATTTAACATCCTCCCTATTTGCTAAAATGTTAACCTTAGAACTGACTGGCTGGGTTCCATGTTAAAAGGGTTTCTCCTGTTTCCCTGGTTATAGTCCAGATATAGCCATTCAATGGGAGACCCTTACTGTATCACATAATAGCATTAGTTAGTATAGTTTGATTTCCAGCATAAAGCAGAGAGAAAGATAACTTTATAATTAAGAATTTCTTGTTGAAACATGTCTGCAGCTTATATCATGCTGTTTTTATTGTATTTTTGAATGATAGAAGACTGCAAACAAGCCCTAAAACAGACTAATGGGGGAGACAGAGCAAGAGGGGAGGGAAGGGTTGGTGTATAATATAGTGAGGTAAAGTGAAGATCAGCACTTGAATTGAAAACTCCAAAGACACAGTTCACAATTCGCAGCCAGAACTAATCGGGAGTTCTAGAATTCTTCTCATAAATATGAAATGTATCAGAATTGTCTGGTTTAGATGAAAGCCTATAGGCAGCAAGGTTTCTTATAGGGGTCTATCTGGATCCCACTGTGTTCCAATGGTGTGGCATTTGTAGGTGTCCTAAGGTGGTGTTGTGTATGTATGTTTTTGTTTGTAGCTACTAAAAGAACAGCAAGGACCTTCTCAATTTAGTCCTAGACTAGTGTGACACCCAATTTTTACCAGGCCTCAGTTCAATTTAAACTAGATAGTTTTGTAAGAGTTTTGTTAGACCAAAGGGGTGTTTGGTGAGATTCTTGAGTGTGTAGTTAAGCACATGCTCATTTGCCAAATTTTAACAGTTGAGTAATGTTTTGCTAATGAATGTCAAGATTACCTGATGGAAAGAACCATCTAGAGGTTGGCACAGGACACATGCAGAGCTCCCTCCATGTCCCTCCCACAGACCCTGCCCAGGATAAGTGCTAAAGTTGAACTTGTTCAGATGTAGCAAACTTTAAATTGACATTTAATGCATCATATGAAATTGAAATGAGTGGCATGTGATGTGTTACATATCAATTTAAAGTTTGCTACATCTGTATGAATAAAGTGAACAAATACAGTAGCTGTGACAGCCAAAGGGGAGGAGATTGAAGTATAGCAGTTGAGGAAGAAATGTAATTATACTAATTCAACCATCGGTTGGTGTGTTAGCGAGTTAGGCTGCCAGTGCTCATCCTTGCTCTTGAACTGGTCCATCAATGTTGTTCTATTTTGCTTATCATAGTCCAACTAGTCTTGGAAGGTCCATGGTGGGATTCTGGCTGGATATCTAGGCAAAAGATGATTTACCTCAATTAATTTTTAGTCCAGATGATCTGTAATCTGAATTTGTTCTTTGTTGATAATAGTAGTGATGTCTTTATGCAGTTACATGGGTAGGATTTTGCCAGCCATATTTATAAGGGTTATCTGGCATTAATGTTCACAGTCTTTTGACTCTTGTCTTTCTTGGGAAAAACAATGGTATATGGGCTTCAGGCATTGTTGGGGCAGTGTTCTAATTTTTCAGGCTGACGTGGGGGCACTCGAGCAAATGGTGAGCTAGTAGGGAATCGGCATAAGAATGCTCAATCACACTTGGGGATTTACACTTGGAGACCATCTCGTTCCTACTCCACAAGTCTCTTATTCGATTGTTTTCAAATCTCCCCTGTTTGGAGGCACATTCCTACTTTTGATTGGTGTTTGGCTCAAGTTTCATCCTGTCCTTCCATTCCATTATTCCTCAATTCTTTCTCGTATGGAATTTTTACCCATTCCTCCTCCATACGCTACATTTAAAGATGTCTTTAGCAAAGAACAATCCGAAATACTTCCTCCTCACCATCTCTGGATTTGTCCCATGAATTTACCTCCTAGAAATCTACTTCCTTGGGATAGGGTGTACCCCATCTGAGTACCTGAGACTCAAGCTATGTCGAAATATATAGAAGAAAACTTTTGTAAGGTTTCTTTGTAAAAAGCATGCTGGGGCTTGTAGTTTCACAACACCTGGAGTGTCACAGGTTAGCCATCACTGATCTAGAGCCTGTGAGTACCTCTCATCACAGAACTATTTGATGACATAAAAGGCGCTTGTTTATTCACTGAACTGGATCTTCAGTGTGCTTGCAATATAATTTGCATTGGAGCTGGAAATGAATGGAAGACTTATTTTAAGTAGAGATATTACTTTTAAATACCTTGTCATGCCTGTTGGTCTCTGTAACACTCCTGCGGTATTTTCCGAGATTTTCTGTGGTGGTCTATCTTGATTACATTTTAATTTTCTCTAAAAATCTTTCTGTTCATCGCTCCCATGTGAAAGTATGCTCATGCTTCCACAAGCATCACTTGTATTGTAAAGTTGAGAAGCATTTCTTTCCTTGAATATATTATTTCTAATTCTGGATTGAAGATGGATCAAGAGAAGGTTCAGTCTATTATAAACCCACTCCAACCATCTGGAAGGTGATGCAACAATTTTGGGGTTTCGACAATTATTATCGACAGTTTATTCAAGGCTTTTTGACCATTATGGTGCCCATAACTGCTCTCACCAAGAAAGGTGCTAATGATAAGAATAGGCCTCCTGAGGCTATTCATATTCAGTCTTCTAAAAACATCCTTTGTCTTCGCTGTGGTACTCAGTTAACCCAACCCCTCTCAGCCATTCTTTGTTGAGGTTGATGCTTCCTCAGTGGGAGTTGAGACAATTCTCTCCCAACGCTCTTCTTCAGGAAAAACTCCATCCATGTGGTTTCTACATGCTGAGATTGATTATACCATAAGAAATAAGGAGTTGTTTGCTTTTAAATTAGCTTTTGAAGAGTGGAGACATTTTTTGCAAGGATCTCTTTCTTGTTATTCTGAGAACAAGAATATTTTGTATTTACAGAATGCTCAGTGCTTAAATCCCCACCAGGTGAGATGGTTGCAGTTCCTCTCTCGATTCGGTCTCTGCGTCACTTTCCGTCCTTCATTCATCTAACAGCATATTCTTCTTCTCAACATCCTCCTCTAGGGATATCTTTCGTACCCAAAGATCTCTGAAAGAAAATTATTTTCTGAGTCCATACCCTTTGCTTCTACGGACATGCTGGAGCTAAAAAGACTCTTGACTTAATTGCTAGGAATCATTGGTGGCTGTTTGTTTGTTTGTTAGGATGTAAGAGAGCAGGGCTGTGTGCCTAATCTGTGCCCAGCAAAAGTACCCCAGCAGACTCCTTATGATCCATTACTCCCTCTACATCCTCCTGACAGACCTTTGTCTCACATTACCATGGACTTTATCACCAACCTTCCCAACTTTGGTTTCAGTAACAATTCTTTTATCATCCACAAACTTATGGTAAATCGGAGAGAGTCGATCATGATTTGGAGACCTTTATAAGATTCTACTCGTTGTCCAGTCAAGACAACTGTTTCGATTTGTTGCCATGGGTGGATTTCGATCACAATAATAATCATCATGAATCATCATTTTCTCCAATTTTTTTTTTTTGGGTTATTTACAGATTTCACCCTTGACTCCTGTCTTTTAGTAAAGCATCCTCTGAATTCCTGGTTGTGGAGACTGATTCGTAAATTATGTAGTATTTGGTGTACAGTCAAGAGACGTCTTCTGATATCATTCTTCTCCGACAGGAAATGTCAGTCAGTCCCTAATCTACAGCCAGGTGACAGAGTCTGGCTCTCTACTGGAAACATTCGCCTGCGACTCCCAAGTATGAAATTTGCTCCAACATTTGTTGGGCATTTTAAAATCCTGAAGGTCATTAAACCAGTGACATTCATCCTTCAGTTACCAGCTACATTAGGAGTCTCTAATGTGTTTCACGTCTCTCTACTTAAATCTCTCATTAATATTTTTCGAAACACTGGTGGTCTTTGGAGACTCTTCAATCTTATGTTTTTGAAATGAGACAAATTTTAGATTCCCGTATTTTTAAAGGAAGACTACAGTCCTTATTAACTGGAAAGGATATGGTCCTGAAGAAAGTTGTTGGGTGAAAGCTGATTATGTCCAGACCCTCTATTCCTTACAGGAATTCCATGAAAAGTTTCTGCTCAAACCCTTCTTAAGGTGTTCTGAGTACACCTCTAAAAGGGAATAATGTCATGTGGGCGCTTGTGCACGTCGATCTCTGCTTATACCTTCTGGCACATGACCACTGCGTGCCACTTCCCCTTTCTCTCTCTACACTATATAATTCTGCTCTGGCCACCATTAAGGTGCCAGAGCGTATTATTATTATTATTATTATTATTATCATTTATTTGTTAGGCGCCACAAGATTTCCGCAGCGCCGTACACAGTACAAACAGTAGACTATACAGGGTGAAACAGTACAGAACAATAAACAAAAATACCAATACTTCAGAAACTCCAGGCAGGCTGCTGCAATAAGCATGGAGCAGAAGAACAGGTGAGGAGACAGGAGGGAAGAGGGCCCTGCTCATTCGAGCTTACATCCTAAGGGAGGGTTGACAGACCAGGCACAAGAGGAGCAGGTTGAGGCAATGGGAGAGAGGGGAGAATGAGCGGAGGAAATAGGGGTTAAGTGGATGGGTGGTAGGCTTTGAGAAAGAGGTGAGTTTTGAGTGCAAGTTTGAAGGAGCACAGAGTGGGAGAGAGGCGGATGGAGCGAGGGAGGTCATTCCAGTGAAGGGGGGCTGCACGGGAAAAGTTCTGGAATGGGAAGAGGTGATCAGAGTGGAGGAGAGGTGACGGTCATTGGCCGAGCACAGGGAGCGGGCGGGAGTGTGAATGGAGAGGAGGTTGGAGATATAAGGGGCAGTAGAGTGGGAGAGAGCCTTGTAAGTGGTGGTGAGGAGTTTGAAAAGAATTCTGTAGGGGAAGGGGAGCCAGTGTAGGGCAAGGCAGAGAGGGGAGGCAGAGGAGGAGCGGCGTGAGAGGTAGATGAGTCTTGCGGCCGCATTGAGTATAGAGCTCAGGGGGGAGAGACGGGAGTGGGGGAGGCCGGTGAGGAGGAGGTTGCAGTAATCCAGGCGGGAGATGATGAGTGCGTGTATGATGGTTTTGGTGGCCTCCTGAGAGAGAAAGGGAGGAATGCGGGCGATGTTGCGTAGTTGGAAGCGACAGGCTTGGGCAAGGGAATGAATGTGGAAGGCAAAAGAGAGAGATGAGTCAAGGGTGACACCCAAGCAGCGGAGTTGGGTGACAGAGGAGATGGTAGTGTTGTTAACGACAATGGAGAGGTCATGGTGGGATGGGTGGTTGGGAGGAGGAAAGACAATGAGTTCAGTTTTGGAAATGTTGATTTTGAGAAAGCGCTCCAACATCCAGGAGGAGATGGCGGAGAGCCAGTCAGATACCTGAGCGAGGAGGGTGGGGGAAAGATCAGGTGAAGAGATGTAGAGTTGGATGTCGTCAGCATAGAGGTGATACTAAGGACCAAAGGAGGAGATGAGAGCGCCAAGTGAGGAAGTATAGAGCGCGAAGAGTAAAGGACCGAGAACAGAGCCCTGCGGGACTCCCAACAGGGAGAGGGTGGTGGGAGGAGGAGGAGCCAGACGTTGATACAGAGAAGGAGCGGTTAGCAAGGTATGAGGTGAACCAGGCAAGGACAGATCTAGAGAGGCCAAGAGAGAGAAGGGTTTGCAGCAGGAGGGGGTGGTCCACTGTGTCAAAGGCTGCGGAGAGGTCGAGGAGAATAAGTATAGAGAAGTGACCCTTGGACTTGGCCGTTAGGAGATCATTAGTAACCTTGGCCAGGGCAGTTTCGGTGGAGTGGAGGGGACGGTAGCCGGATTGGAGAGGGTCAAGGAGGGAATAGTCAGAGAGATGTTTGGCGAGGCGGCTGCAGACAATCCGCTCGAGAAGTTTGGAGGCGAAGGGGAGTAGTGAGACAGGGCGATAGTTAGCAAGAGAGGTGGGGTCAAGATTGGGTTTTTTGAGGATAGGGGAGATAAGAGCGTGTTTAAAAGAGGAGGGGACTCTTAGTATGTCTTAGTATGTCTTAGTTTCCTATCTAGGTGTTCTTGGCTCCTTTGTATCTTCTGTATCCTGGTGCAGTTCATATCGCTAGTATCCTGGTGAAGTACTATCCTGGTGAAGTACTATCCTGGTGCTGTTCCTAGCTTATCACGGCGTTGTTCCCTTCTGGCACTGAACTATACTGACTATTACCACTATAGCACCTTATTCAGCCAGTGTCTGCCCTATATCTTATTCAGCACGCCTTCATTTATACAACTACCCCAGGGGAGTGACACAGCCAATTCCATTTGCTTTACGGTGGGCTTTGGTGAAGACCGGCATGGTGTTAGGTTCTGTGCCTTGGGAATAGGTAGCGGTAACTTGGACTGGTTGTAGGATCAATCCTTGTGCTTCCTGATTATATTTGCTTACTTGATAACATCTGATTATCTTTTCAGGTTGCTTTTGCTGAACGACAAGCAGAAGTTGCAAAAATGGGCATGTTTGACGGCAGCTGTGGAGAGAAGATAAGCTGGTATGAAAGTCTGTATGGTAAGACTAATAATGTACACAGGTCAACTTACGAGGTCTGTTAGCTTCCTAACAAGTGTTAATTTATCTAGAGTAAATGCCGTCTAGTACCAAAATGTAAATGTTGAGACTAGGTAAACTTGGTAGAGTCAGTATATTATTTAAAAGATAAAGTAAAAAAAAGCAAACACTGTTTTATGTATTAAATTTTTTTTAAATTCTTTATTTTTGTAGAAAGGTTTTTTTTTTTTGTAAAACTGTTGAAATATTGTTGGTGCATTGAAAAGTGAATGCCATGATGAACAACACATTGTGACATGTACTTGAACAGTCTGTTTATCAAAGCAGAGCATACTTCCTCTGTATGTAAACAAGGCTCCTGTGTCAGAATATCAATTACTATGTAAAACAACGGGAGCTTTGAAATTAAATGCATCATGGATAAAAATATTCCATTGATTGTAAGTACTTTGTCATGTTATGTTTACGTTGACCAAATGGGTTGTTATGCTTGTGTAATGAATTGGATGACCTCTGTGGAATTATATATTTTTGCATTTCCATACATTATTTACCTAAAAAATAATAATTTAGCAACATGTAAGTGTGGCATTTTGGTGTTTTAGATTTTCTGTGTACTTAATCTTATTTTGTTCTGCTGCAGAATGGTGGAAGACCTCTTCCTCTTTCCAAAATGATCCATGTGAGGAGTATTTTAAATCAGTGTTGATACATCCTGCGTTGATGGTCCCACCTACAAAGGTGAGCTCTGAGTTCATTGATTGGTTTTGGGGTAATTTCTAACCAGGAATTAATTAAGTATGTTTTAACTTAAAAGGACACATCTATGTTAATTTTTTGTACTCGTCTTGGCCTAATTGGGGAGATCCCGATGACTGACACTCAGTACAAATGACCAGATATTACTTTACATTATTATTGTGGTTGAATGATGACTGCTAAGATTACTGGTCATTTTGGGCCCATACACACTGCAATTTGAAGCTAATTTGGTCTAAAATGGCCATATTGGCTGTCAGAATTGCAATGCACATGGACACTATTACTGTCCTGTGTTTACTTAAATTCTATATTCATTAAATGTACAAATCCATGACATATATAATGGAAACAACAACAGAATGTATGTGTGAAATGTGGGTGAGATTGTCCATAGAAATTATTAAGCACAAGCATACATCCCAACTGTCTGGGACAGTCCAGATTTTAGGCGTTATCCCGCTATCTCACCCAGGGACATATTTGTCCTGCAGGTGGAAATGTTGGGGGGAGGGGTGGGGTACATGGCAACACCCCAAGCCTGATGTCCTGCTGCCGGGGACAGATATATTGGGAGGTGTGGAGACGTGCTCGGTAATCCTGATGGCCCATATGAACACATTAGGTCTTTACCGATAGACCTCTGTAGAATATATCCATTTTCCATGCTAGCTGTGCTGCATATATATGTATTACAAGTGAACACGTGCATGATACTCATGCATTCTAGTCAAATCAAGCTACTTAAGGTGTTAAAAAGGTTCTTGTCATGCATTTGGGCCATAGCCCAGGCCTCCTCAGGGGAAGAGCGTTACTTCCCGATGCAAGCGCCCTTTTTTAACGTGGTTTTGTCCACATGTCGCCACCTCATCATTTTTCTCCATCACCTCATCCTTCATCTTTATCGCCACATCTATCCAGATGTCTATCCAGACACAGGGATCTCTCTCAGCGGTCCTGAGTATCACACTCCTCTCGCTCTGTCACCCCTGGCAACCACCAACCACTCCCCACTGTCACCCCTGGCAACCACCAACCACTCCCCACTGTCACCCCCGGCAACCACAAACCACTCCCAACTGTCACTTCTCCTTCAAGAAATATATATATATTTTTTTTTAAATCTTTATAAACACTTTTAACAATTAACAAATTAAATTAACAAACTAAAAACATCTTAGTATACCAAATTTCAGCCCTTTCTGAGTTTTTTTCCCCCACACACACTAAGAATTTAGTAGGTCAGTGTATAACTTCGCCCAGCAGGTGGCGCTGCAGCTTGTGGTTTTTTTTCCCACACACACACACACACAGACTAACACACGCCACTAGGCTTTTATATTATAGACAAGTTAACCCGTGCATGATACTCATGCATTCTAATCAAATCAAGCTACTTAAGGTGTTAAAAAGGTTCTTGTCATGCATTTGGGCCTAGCCCAGGCCTCCTCAGGGAAAGAGCGTTACTTCCCGACGCAAGCGCCCTTTTTTAACGTGGTTTTGTCCACATGTAACCACCTCATCATTTTTCTCCATCACCTCATCCTTCATCTTCATCGCCACATCCTTCATCAAGCTACTTAAGGTGTTAAAAACTCCCCACTGTCACCCCCAGCAACCACCAACCACTCCCAACTGTCACTTCTCCTTCAAGAAATATATAGGTCAGTGTATAACTCTGCCCAGCAGGTGGCGCTGCAGCTTGTTTTTGTTTTTTTTTCACACACGCCACAAGGCATTTATATAGTAGATCCTGATAGCTGGTAGATTTAAAAAACAAATAAACATCCTCTTCTTTACTGGGATTAGTTTTGCACAAGTGTGCTGATCCTAGTACTGCCTCGGCTGGGCTAGAGATTAAACAAATAATTTAAATTACTCTTTCACAGTAAAGACATGGTTGCCAAAATAAATTGCCATATACTTAGTTTGCAAAATAATTTTTCTGGCAGTAAATGAAATATGGACGTCAGTATAAATTAGTAGAACACCTAATGTTTATCAGGCCAGCAACTTTAGAACTGGTCTGGGTTGTGAGTTCCTTGCTTACAAAATCTACGCACCCTTGTTTTCTAGATGCTAGTGCATTAACATTTCAACTTGGTGTTGCACGAATACAGTTAAAATTGCATCTTTGGATATTCTAAAGTACTGTGAGTATTTTTGGAAAACTATAGCTGCAATCATGTGCAAAGATGCTCCACAGTGCTGACATAGGTCCACAAAGAGTCCACTAATCTTAGCACCTTCACTGGCTCTCAAAGACCATCTATTCATCAAGGCCAACCAGCCATCCACCTATCCTTCTCCTTCCTTGTTATCCTCACCTCTCTATTCCATGTCTCCTCTTGTGCTTGATCCCCTCCACTGACTCCTTTCGTACCTGCTGTCTGTTTCCCCTCCCCTTAGTATGTAAGCTCTTAGGAGCAGGGCCCTCTTCCCTTCTGTCTCAATACCATTTCTTCTTCTCCTACGTCACTATACTTGCTATGCTTGGTGCTATTGAAGTCTTAGTTATACTCGTTTTACTCTGTATTCTTGTACCCTGTTTGGTCTACTTTTTGTACTGTATTTTGTACGGCGCTGCGGAAACCTTGTGGCGCCATATAAATAAAGAATAATAATAATAGAGCATATATGATGAAATTATCTTATTCTCATATGGAGTGCCAACTTTCAGAGGCAGATTTATTTCACTGGCAATGGAATTGCAGTTTTACACACAAGACTACATTACAACTCCTATACTAAACTGTACTGTATACGATTGACATTGGAACGGGCAGTTTTCACCATGTGTGTAACCCTCCCATTGAGAACTATGTAGAAATACCTGTGATACAAGATACAACTTGGTGATTGAAATTCTATGTATAAATAATTTTTGGATGGAAAAGCTTTACACTTTTTTTACAATATTTATGTCTGTTTGAGTGGGTAATTCTGAAGATACGTGGTTCCCAAATCACTCAGACAAGGTATTAGAGAAAAAATAGAAGGATTATTTATATTGCAGAACAGGATTAAATACAGCACGTCCCCCTTAACAATAGCAGGTCCAACAAGTGAGGAAATCAGTCCCAATAAATCCAGTGAGATGTGTTCCATAACGAATCTCTGGCAGAGCATCACCTCTTGGCCAAAATCAGTCACACACATGTCCAGCTCCCAGGGTAGCCTCTTTTATCACTTTATAATCCCACCTTGGGACCTGCCTGCCCAGAGGAGTTGCAAAAGGTCTCAATTGGTGGGTTGCTTACACTATCCAGCCCCCTCCCCTACCTCTCTCAGGTGTCCTCTCTCAGGTGTCCTCTCTCAGGTGTCCTCTCTCAGGTGTCCTCTCTCAGGTGTCCTCTCTCAGGTGTCCTCTGCTTGGTCCAGCTCCTGGCTGACTGTAAAGCCCAGTAGTGGACAATAGGGAGCAAACAGAAGGAACAATGGTACCTTAATCACTCAACTCCTGAGGGTTACCTGTGGAGGTGGAATTTAATCCCTGTAGTGCTTTTCCATGGAGATGTTACATTTCTATACAATAACCTTTATATTGAGACAGTGTTCTGATTACACCAAATCTAAGCCACACCTCGTAACAATGGTCATTTGAGACAAATGGTAATTACATTAGCTAACACAAGCAAAGTGACTTATGCTGACCTGTTATTTTCACACACTATGGCAATATTCTTTGTCTTTCTAATACATACAATATTGCAGGTAATAGCAAGGGCAAAATGTACCTAATAACTTGAACTAATATAACTTGAACTAATAATACACATAATACACCTATGCTCTGGTGTATATACTTACAGTGGGCCAAGGATTAAATGTACATTAAACTGTGAGAAACGGGTGATGAATAAAAAGTTCTCAGTCCAGTAGCACCCCATTCCCTCACAGTAATTTTTTTATCTTTCCTGTATAGGCACTGGCTCTCACTTTTACAGACTTCATAACGGAACCTTTAAAACATGTGGGCAAAGGAATTGGAGAGTTTCTGAACAACTTGCTTGGAGAGCTTCCATATTTCTACCAATTGCCAGTACTCATCCTTCTAGCACTTGTTGTGCTGGTGAGTATGTTTTAGGTTTTTATAAAGTAGGATATACAAAATGAAAAACACTGATGTTTTTAGGATCTCACCAAAACAATATTTTCTATTAGATGACTGGTCAATAGTTCTTTTTTTTTTTTTTAGCAAATTTGCAAAAATTTTGTATAACTATATTGTTTTGAAGTACACAGGAAATAACTGTTTTCTAGTTCACAAATGTGTTGACGGCAAGAATTTAACACACGTCCTTAAAACCAATTAAAAGTCCTTTTATTCTGATTATCCAAAAAATGTTCATACTTCTGACAAATGTTCGTTTTGCTTTGCATCAATATCTGTCAGAAGTGTTAAGACTTGGTAAAATACTGTGCTGTGATAACACTTTTTAGTTACCTACTGCATATTGCTGTTTATAAGCACTAAGAGGCGTTAATCAGTGTGCTTTAAACACTGTTAAAAGCTAAGTACAAGGTTCTGTACATACTTACACTATTTAAATGCACATCAAAGGAAACTAGAGGTACCTATTTTTCCATGTAGTGGCTGCAACCAGGACCATCCATAGATGTTAAACATTATTGGATACCCTGTAGTGTCCCCAGTTCAAGAAAGGATGGTTAAAAAGCGCCCACTTCCCCTTCGGCTCTCTCACCCCCTCTCCCAGCGCCCACTTCCCCTTCGGCTCTCTCACCCCCTTTCCCAGCGCCCACTTCCCCTTCGGCTCTCTCACCCTCTCTCCCAGCGCCCACTTCCCCTTCGGCTCTCTCACCCTCTCTCCCAGCGCCCACTTCCCCTTCGGCTCTCTCACCCCCTCTCCCAGCGCCCACTTCCCCTTCGGCTCTCTCACCCCCTCTCCCAGCGCCCACTTCCCTTTCGGCTCTCTCACCCCCTCTCCCAGCGCCCACTTCCCCTTCGGCTCTCTCACTCCCTCTCCCAGCGCCCACTTCCCCTTTGGCTCTCTCACCCCCTTCCCCTTTGGCTCTCTCACCCCCTCTCCCAGCGCCCCCTTCCCCTTTGGCTCTCTCACCCCCTCTCCCAGCGCCCCCTAAGCCCTGGCTCTCTCACCCCTCACAGCACCCCTTCCCCTTTGGCTCTCTCACCGCCTTTCCCAGCACCCCCTACCACCTGGCTCTCTCACCCCTCGTGGCACCCCAGCGACCAGCCCCCCCCCCCCCCCTGAAAATCGCGGCACCCCCTTGACCCCCTCTTCAGAGAAGGAAAAAAAAAAGAAAACTCACCAGTGTCACAGTATAATGGGGGACGGAGTTTAGGAGCGCGCAACAGAGGTGGCTGGTTCCCGGGGAGGAACCAGCCACCAGGTAGACAGGAGGAGTCGGGCCGGCCCATCCAAACATCGGCCCTTCTGGCATTTGCCAGAGGTGCCAGATGGCCAGTCCGGCCCTGTTGGTAGTAATGCAGGAAAAGTCCCGACTCACTTGCTCTAATCAATGTACGTTAGCTTTAGGTTGCTGGGAAATTTTTCCACCAGGAAACGTTTACGGTTGTGCTGTTCATATTTATTTATGATATTTTGTTATTATTCAAAGATGTATGGGTGTGTAAGTAACATTCTATTTCACTAAGCCAAATACATGCTAAACATGTTTTTTGCAGATAAGGACACACAAAAATAAAAGTAAAGTTATGCCCATTAGGAGAGTTGTATGGCCATACATGAAGTTTTAACTGTAGACCTCTTCCTGACAAGTTTATTTTATCTGATTATACAATAACTTGCAAAAAATGTTGTTCAGTTATGGCCATATCATTAAACCATAAACCATTACATTTATCATTGTTTTGTATTCACGTTGAAATAGTGGCATAGGAGTGATTGTTGAACTAGAGATTCACAAGCTGTATTTCCTCATATGGCATGGAATCCATATGAGGATTAAAGATATAAAAACATAGTGGCTACGCCCAGCGTAGCATTAGTAGACTACTGATGACAGAATAGAAATAAAACAGAATAGAATGAGAGACCAAGAGATTATATTGTGGAGTAAGGAGGGGAGAGAGAAGTAGGGGGGAGGAGAAAGAGAAGAAGGAAGAGTGGCTATTTCCATATAAAAGGGAGCAGAAAGTGAGAACAAACAAACAAATAAAACTAGGAGGGACAGACGGCAGTGAGAAATTATATGAATGGCGAGAGACCTTGAAAGAAAGAGATCCTCGGGTCCCAGACCTTGGCAAAAGCCCTTGAGGAATTGCGAATGATGCTGGTCATATGTTCCAAGCGTTGCATCTGCCAGACTCTACTAATTATGGTCTAGAGAGAAGGGGGAGCCAGCTGCAATTTGACAAGTGGCTGCCGAGAGAATGTGTCTAGCTAACTTATTCTGATGCCAAGTTGTCGAGGGAACCCCCAAGATGGAGAAGAAAAAATTTAGGCTCCAGGGGTACATCCACCTGAAGAATTGCTTGAATGAAGAGTTTAATCTCAGACCAAAAATGTGTCCATTTTGGACAGGTCCACCAGATATGAAGAAAATAGCCCTCATGGGAGTACCCCTGCCACCAGCGATCAGAAGAGTTGGGTAGGATTTTGTGCAGTCGTGTAAGCACGTAGGGCCAGTGAAATAGAATTTTGTAAACATTCTCTGTTATTCTGACACAAATCGCATTGGAGGCAGCGTTCTCGTGAATCTCCTACCATTCTTCATCTACAAAGGTTTCGCCAAGGTCGCCTTCCCAAGCTAATTTATGGGGGTCTTGGAGGCCTGAAGTAGAGGGAGAAAGTTCATAGTATAAAGTAGAGATAAGTCCCTTCGTAGAGGATTGGCGTTAGCAGAGAGATTGAGAGGATATGGAAGCGAGACTGAATGTCAGACAATTGAGGAGAAGTCAAAGAAGAAGATAGGTGGTTGAGGTATCTAACTCCCTGCGAGTACTATGTCTAAAATGCATTATGGTTAATTCCAGGGGAGGAATCTGGGGAATTAAATAACGGAATCACAGGAGATGGGTGAGGCGACAGGCCATACTTTTGATAAGAGGAATCCCATATCCATATGGGAGTGCGAAATGACAGGGTGGAATAGGGAGCGTTTAGGGCGACGAGCCCTGGGGAGCCATAAAAGGTGGATGCCAACAGCAATCCCAGACCTTAAGCCTCAATTTTAGACCAGACTTTAGAATTTAATGAACTGCACCACAGGACACATTGAGCAAGTTGGGCGGAGAGGTAGTGTCGTTGGAAATCTGGAATCCCCAGTCCTCCACCCCGGGAGAATCTCTGCAGAACTTTAAGCCTAACTCAAGGGAGCTTACCAGCCCAAATTAATTTGGAGACATGAAATTGGAGAAACTTAAAAACATATGGGGGAACACAGATGGGTTTGGAATAAGTAAAGTAGTCTAAGAAGAATATTCATCTTAACAGTATTTATACGGCCGATCCAGGAAATATAAAGATGCGACCAGATGGAAAGGTCTGATTTTATTTGGGCAATGAGATAAGGGTAATTTGCTTGATAAAGGTAACTGTAGCTTTTGGTAATAAAAACCCCAAGATATAACATTTTTTGTAGACGCCAATGAAGTGGGAAAGAGCGCTCTAATTGTACTTTGTCAGGGGCAGGGATATTGAAATCCAGAACCTCCGTCTTGTCCTAGTTGATCTTGTAACCTGAAAAGTGACCATTAAGATCCAACTCGATCAAGAGAGAAGGCAGAGAAGAGGTCGGATGTGTAATAGACAGTAGGACATCAGTAGCGCACAATTTCATGGGTATTTGGGCCCACGGGTATATCATGTATATCCTAGTTGGCACGGATCCTGGCAGCCAAAGGCTCAGTAACAAGAGCAAAACTAAGGGGGAAGAGGGGACCTGTGCCGTTCGAAATAGCAAAGGGCGCTGAGGTCAAACAATTCGCAGAGAAAGTGGCCGAGGGGGAATGATACAAGGCCGAGATGCCATTCATAAACTTGCCAGAGAATCCCATAGCTCCGAATACCCCATTCATGAAGGACCAGGAAATGTGATCAAACTTCTTTTCGGTGTCAAGCACCATATGAAGAGATTGTAGGTTATCTGTATTAATCGCATGAATTAGGTCAATCACCCTTCTGGTATTATGGGACCTGTCATGCTGGGATAAAACCCACCTGGTCAGAATGAATGAGGGAAGTGAGGCAGTGGTTCAATCTGGAAGCCAAGATTTTGGTATAAAGTTTCAAATCAATTTTAAGTAATGATATAGGTCTGTAGCTGGCACAAAGAGAATGATCCTTCCCCGGTATCGGGATAACAATGATGTTAGCCCTAGTGGTGGCAGAGTCAAAGGAAGCCCCTTCGAGCACCTCATTAAAAAACTTTGTTAGGTGTGGACCGAGAAACCTGGCAACCTGTTTGTAATATTGAGGGGTAAGGCCATCGGGGCCCAGAGCCGACGATGATTTTAGAGACTTAATAGCCGCCAGCACCTCAGGCAAGTACATATCTGAATTCAACACAAATTGCTGTCATGAGGAGATTTTAGGAAGAGCAGTGGTTAAAAGGTAATCCTCCAGGGTAGGAACCAAGATGTCTCCACGAGAGGGTGGGGCTGAGGAGAGATTGTAAAGGGAAGGGTAAAACTCTCGGAAATATCGTACTATAGCCGAAGGGTCATAGGTAACATCTCCTGAAGAGGACTGTCTGATTTTTGTCAATGTGATTTAGGGCTAATTTTTACAGAAGTTTTCTAGCTAACATCGAATCAGCCTTATCAGCTTTATCATAATAATGCTGTTGGAGTTTCTGCATAATGATAGTGGCTTTGTGAGAAAGGAGTGTGTTGAGTTGGCCCTTCAAAGAGTCAATCTGAGAGAGTACAGTCGGGTCATAATGAGCCTGATGTTGGGCAAGTACCATGCCAATCTTGTGTTCTAAAGTGGCAACCTCTTCCACAGCTTTTTTCTTAGAGGACTCAGCCATACTAATCAAGAGCCATGGATGGTAGCTTTATGGGCCTCCCATATAATCTCTGGGCCTCTATCGGGAGTTGCATTCTCCTGGAAGTAGGTAGTGATAGAAGTTTTAATGTCTAAGGTGCAGACAGTCATCTAGCAGCTATCTACCCCGTTGTGGTGGTGCCTTAAGGAAGTCTAGGAGGATAAAAACACCCGAATGATCAGTCCGTGAGAGGGGAGTAATGCCTGCTAGAGTCACACGGGGGGTGAGAGAATGGGATACAAATAACATGTCTATACGCGAGTATAATTGGTGGGGGTACGAAAAATGGGTGTAGTCCCTGACATCAGAATTACATAATCTCCATGAGTCGTACAGTCGGTTTTGGGTTAGCAAAGTTGTAAGTGAGGTGGCCTCAGGATGGGAGAGCTCCTCGCCAGGGTGGGGAGGGAGGAGACCTGTCCAAGACGGGATCCAGAACGACATAGAAGTCACCATCCATGAGAAGGTGGCTTCTTGCCAACCGCTCAATGCACTTAAAGATTTTGGTGAAGAAGGGTTTTTGTTTCTGGTTCGGGGCATAAACTGAAACCAGAGTCACAGGGGCGTAATGAAGAGTGCCGCGAATTAGTAGAAAGCAACCATCTGGGTCTGCTAATTATTGGAATGCAAAAAGGGTACTTTGCTATGGATCAGGATAGCCACGCCCCGTTTCTTACAATCCAGCGAGGCAAAGAAGGTCTGAGAAAACTGCTTACCCAGAACTTGGGAATGAACTCCAGTGAAGTGTGTTTCTTGTAAGAAAATGATGTCCACTCTACGGGCTCCCACCAGGATCGTACGTTTGCCTGCCGAGTTGAGGCCATTAACATTTACGGAAAAGACATTAAGGCCGCCATGACATAGAGCAGGGGCCAGTTCTCAAAGGTATGGCTAAACACAAAGGAGAAGGAGATTCTGTCCCATCTGAATCTGAAAATATGAAAACATGGAAATATATGGAAAAAAGCTACAAGAGAGAAAAGAGGGAAAGGAGAGCCCCAATTGGGTGAAAACCCTGAGGGAAAGGAATCCCATGAATATTCAAAGACATTAATAGGTGAAGTATATATATACAATAACGTACAATGTCAAGGGTGCATGGGAGGTGGCCCTGAGTCTGTAAAAGAAGGTGACCAGGACCTAGGGACCCACAATAAATTCTTAAGGAAAAATTTGCATTAGATATATCTCACCGTAAAACAATGTGTTGGTGGATAAATGTATAAATAGAACATAGATTGAACTAAACATACTAGTAGGGAAGGGATGGTAGATGAGGAAGGATAATGAATATGGCCTCGCCTATCGATGGAATAGGATTGTCGGCAAAGTTAAAGCTAAACAATGTAATATTGAGTTACTAGGTGCAGTATAACAGGTGAAGAAAATGGTAAACATGGAAACTGAGTATCAGAATCAAGAAGTCAACTACATGGTAAAATTGAAACATTCGAAAACTGTAAACAGCAGTGTCAGGCAATCAAGGCAATAAGTTCCATCTATTGTTAAAAGTCCACCTGAAAAATCAGAACGAGTGAGAAACAAACACTAAGCAAAACAAGACGATAGACAAACTATGGCAGCTCAGCATCCCGGTGACGTCGGCGAGAGGCAGGGGACCACTCTGCAGAGCGTTGGGTCATTGAAGATGTTGAATGAAGATCAGACGACTCCGGGAGTATATCCAGCTTGGCAAGGAGGCCTGACCTTGATCCAAGGTTTTAACAAAGGAAATCACCAGTGGTAACGGATACTGTGTTGGCAAAGGATTCTAGTGACAGGTTGAAGGTCCCTTCGTTTTTGCATTGTGGAAGAAGTAAGGACCTGAAACAATTGGATATCCATGTCTCTGAAGGAAAGAACAGATTGATATCTGGTAGCTGTGAGGATGCGGTCTCTAGTGTGGAAGTAGTGCAACAGAGCTATGATGACCGCTAGAGGGTTTGTCTCTTATGGCTCGGTGAGCTCTGTCCATGAGACAGTCCACCTCGGAGAGATCCGGAAGGAGGTGTATTAAAAGGGCCTTGAGAAAAGCTTGGAGATTCGTTAGCGCAACATCCTCCGCCACCTTTCTGATGCGCATGTTGTTGCGGCGGGAGCGATTTTCAGAATCCTCTTGCTTCTCCTTTATGGTCTTAACTTCATCATGGAGATGGGAGAGTTCTTTATCAAGTACAGATTGGAAACGGCAGAGGTCATCAGTTTTGGATTCCAAGACATCTATCCTGGTGCCCAACGAGTACAGTTCAGATTTAATATCGATGACCGTTTTAGACAGTTCTTGGTGAAATGCCACTTTAGCTCCCTCCAGGAGATTAGTCATCACTGCTTGAATCTGGGGGTCAAGTTCCACCGCGTTAAACAATGAGGGGCTCGACGAGCCATGGTGGTCAGACTGAGGAAAAGAGGGTTTCGATTTTAATCCGAAGAAATTAGCCGAAGCTCCTTATGTCACTTTCTTTGGTTTATTAGACATAATGAGATCGGCAAGATCAAACCAGCATTGAGGTGGAGTAGGGAGGGCAGGATAAGATGAGGAGGGCAGAGAAGAGATGGAGGGAAAATGCACACTGTTCCCAGCTTGAATGAGAGGGGGGGGGGTCTACCCAGGTTTGGGTAGCATGATGAAAATCATAGCCCACTGAGTCAGTACAGGCTAGGTGTCCCATTTACTGAAATAGGGCAAATCAGGCAGTGCAGTGCCAATAGCAGCCATAAGATGGCAGTGGTGCTAAAAGGAATGATTCAAGAAACTGTCTATTAGAGACAGGGCAAGTATGGAGGGAGCTGAAAAGTTGTCTCTAGGCACAGAAGATGTTCACAGGTAGTGGGGACAGGCAGATGGCACTTTGAATAGGTGGCAAGAACGCTACCAGGTCAGCTCTGTCCAGTGCACTATCCTGGTTGCTGATGATGTGGACACTGTTAAGCTGATCACCGGCCGGATCCTACACAGGCACAGTTTCTATGCGTCCCGGGCGGCGCAGACAGGAGGCTCCAGCAGGTGTCTTCTGAAGAGCGCAGCTAACAGAAGTCCCGGTAGCAGCCGCCGAAAGTGCTGGGTCAGGAGCATCCGGTCAAGCAGTGGAGATAAACTGTGCCCCGAGATCCCCTTCAGAGCAGTCGGCAGCTCTGTCCAGGGCAACAGAAGCGGTCCGAGAGCAGGTAAGAGCCCAGGGGCATAGCAGTAAGTCCAGCGGTCTTCCTGGCTGGGAGGCGGACCAGTTGCACCCGTGTACTGTTGCAGCTGAGCTGTGCAGCCAAAGTATGGGGAGCGTCAGGGGGCAGGTAAGGGAACATTATCAGCCTGCCAGCTGCAGGAGCCGGGGGGAGGACAATTGAAGTCAGGCCACGGATCCACAGGCGGTAAGGCTCAGGTCTGTGTCCAGCGGTATAATTGTCTGCCAGAAGCTTTGAGCGAACACCCCAAGATGTAGGGAGAAGGATCTGGGTGATGGCTGAAAATGGGGGTCGTGTAGAAGGCAGTAAGGCACTGATGGCAGAACATTAGTAGCCTGCAGGCGAGGAGCTAGTAAAAACTCCATCCAGCCATTATGGCTGTCAGGCCACGCCCTGTCCAGGGGAATTCTTTACTGAGGGGTTGGATAGTGTTTTGTTGTTATTAGTCCACTCCATTGTCCATTTAAATTCCAGGGCCATAGCTTTCAGTGCTGTTTGATACTAACATAGGTATTTATATTTTCATGCTGCTGTTGCCACAGAATTATTGCTAAAAGCTAGTAACATGTCCTATAGACACTTCCTTCTTGACCACTGTTCTATTCCTTCCAGAGATTCCACTTGCACGTCACCTTGGCTCAATACAAACCACTAGTTATTTTTGGGAGAAACCTTTATGAATAATTATTACCATAATTGTGTCCACTCCCCTTCTTGAATCTTAACTAAATATTTTGTCCTGACAGAGTAGGGTGTGGCTTCTCAGGAAATGGCTTGACCTTATAGGTTTAGAACATGGTCTGGGTGTATTTGACAGTGGAGGAGGTTGGCAAGGCATAATTTGTTACCGCTTTCCTGTCAGAATGTTGTGAGGTATTTAAACCTCCTACCTCAGTCAGTAACAACTGAATCTGAAAATTAAAATTGCAGAGCACCACATGCAGCAATCCTCACTGTTCTGCAAGGGGTGCGGGTAAAATTGAATAAAATAGAAATTTCTTATAACTACAACTTAAGGGCAGCATGAAATACAGTCTTACCATTCACTGAGAACAGCTCTGTTAGGATTGAAAACTCTACTTACTGGATTCTGCCATACTTCTGTGAGAGCCCAGTGTTCTGCTGACAGAGCTGTTTAAGTATAGATCAGCGCATAGTACAGCACACTGTTTTCCCTTTTTACATATTGGCATGCTACAAGAGACATCATGGTAGCCCAAGTTTTGTGGGTTTTTGTTAAAGCATCTGCTTTACCCCATTTTAACTGATTGGTTGTTTAACCCAATATGATTCCCATTTGTAATTTTTAGGTGTGTTTAAATATTATCAGTGCACAGGTTGCCTTAATTTTCCAAATTTAAGGCAGCATGGACGTGCAGGAGCTGAAATTGGTGGGATAGGACAACTTGTAGCCCCCATATGGATGTGCAATAGATGAAGTGGACCAGCATAGGACAACTTGTTGTCCCACATGGATGTGCCGTAGATGAAGTGGACCAGGATAGGACAACTTGTAGCCCCACATGGATGTGCAATAGATGAAGTGGACCGGGATAGGACAACTTGTAGTCCCACATGGATGTGCCGTAGATGAAGTGGGTGGGATAGGACAGCTAGTAGCCAGTCAGAGCATCTAAACATTAATAGCAGCATAGAGTAGCGATCTGAGACTCCTGCCAATCTGAAGCATGATGATTGCAATGATAAATTTGCCTGTATGTGAAATACATTCAACTTCTTGTCAGTGATTATTGCTTTAGTTTTTATTTATTTAAATACTTCAATGGATATCTAGATGTTAGTCTAATTTTTATTAGGATTTGCCCTTTTGCCTATAAATGATTGTGCTGATTAATTTTTATGCTTTGCAGGTCTTTTGTTATGGGACAGGCAGATCTATTGGCCAAATAGGTACGCTTCGGAACAATCGTGATAGACACGAGAGATTGCCAATTGGGGAGCCCCACAGACCATTTTATGGTCAGTTTATTGAAGGTGGGAATCGGCAACCCTACCATGAGCAACTTCCACATCAACCAGCGTATGTGGTGAGGTACGGAGATCCCTCAAATCAGAGGCCAGAAATCTTGCGAGCAGTGGATTATGTAGAGGTCACAAATCACCAGAAGCCATTGCCTAGTGTAAGTTTTAATAACCAATCATTGCTCTGTGCTGGGATGAATATCTTAACGATTCCCATCTCAGTCTAGCTGCTGGGATTAAAAGGCTTCATGTTCAAGTTCTGAGTTCTTTATATGGAGAATCTACCTAGGGGCTGATAAATACCTAGGTTAGTATAAAACTATTTTTATGTTGCAGAGTTTAAGGAGATGGTGCATATTGTTTGGCACAGTGGTTGGCATGACTATTCCGGCCGGGGCACAATCTGAGTTTGTATGTGCTCCCTATGTGTGGGTCCAAACACATACTGGTAAGTTAACGTCTGTGTGTTAAGAGAATTTAGACGGTAAACTCACCTGGGACTGATGTGAATTTTACATTCAATATAAATCACTGTGGAATATATTAAAGCTGCATAAGAAAATGTTAATAATTATTCATTCTGGAAAGTATTGTTTTCAGTTTGTTTTTTGAAAATAGATTGAATTGCAGAACTTAATATAAATGATCCTTTACAGTGTTCAGGCATGACCTCCACTTTACAAGAAGGCTATACTGGGGAACAGCAAAGAAAAAAGGAGACTCTAGAGGAGAAATCTTTTGGGCAAGTACAAAGCAAAAATGGAACAGTAGAGGAAAAAACCCTTGGACAGCCACAAAGGAAAAATGAGATTCCAGAGGATAAATCTTTTGGGCAAAAGCAAAGAAAAGATGAGACTCGAGAAGAACAAACCTTTGGGTTGGAGGATAAAAAGCAAAAGTCTCTACCTAATAATGAATACTCAGATAAAACACTTGTTCCCAATGACTATGAACAACAACCTTTCCCTGCAATACATAAAGAAGTCATATTAAAACAAACAGATATTGAGACTCTAAAGAGCACGGTAAGCAGATACTCCTAAGTCTATTATATAATAGTAAAGCTGTTACGTCAACGTGTTGTTTGTATTCGAGACAGAAGGTTAATGGTAAATAACACAACTCTCTTCTCTGCAAACTTTGTCTGGAAGTTTGTTACAATACAATCCTTGTGTGTTTTGTGTTTTTCAAATATAGACTTATAACATCATAATAATAATTTTACTATTTATTTATATAGTGCTAATATACTCCTAAGTACTTTACAATTGGGAACACCGTAATAAAACAGGGCAAGGAGTAAGAGGGCCCACAAGCATACAATCTATCATATAACATGTAGGCATTATTAATTAAAATTAAGAAACGATTAAATAAAATATATATGCTGGAGACTTTCCATTATTCTGTAATTTGTGATCTGGAAATTCAGAGTAAAATGAGACTTAAGGTTTCGAATTTGTTGACCGCAGTCAAGAAAAACCTTTCTTTTTCTTTTTTTTTTTAAAAAAGAGACTATTAAAGGGAAAAAAAAAGTCCACTATTTTTTTTCCAAATGTTCTTCAAAAGACCATATGATCTGGATTTTTTTCTGCTGCATTATGGGTAAATAAAACAAACTTCTTTGCATTTTGAGGTAACCGTTTTGCAGAGCGCTGCAGCAGTGTTACATCAGTGTAAGTGTGACAGCTAGATTGCTTTCTGACAAGTCAGCCTAAGCTATTTTTTTTATTTTCAATCATTTATTTTTTGGAAGTTTTTGGGGGTAATTCAATCTGTCTAAACCTCCTTTCTTAATTGATTTTCTAATGTTAGGCTCCATGAATTTCAAATACTTTGTACTAAATTCAGGGCTAGCAAATTTCTTGGGTCTGGGGGGGGGACGGACATTTTTGGGGATCTGCATGATAAGCATACAGTATAGACACATTTTTGGGTATCTACATTATAAGCATACCATATGGTATGATAGAAATGGCTATGCAAACGGTGCCCAGTACAGTGAGCAAAAATAATCTTGTAACATATATAGACAAAAAAACAAATACCTTCTGGTGCTTGTTGAATTCATTTTCAGAATAAATCAATATTGTCCAGTCGAATTGTAGATTTTGCAATAAAAAGATTTACTTAATATTAGATCTTAAGTTAGAGTTACAAAAGAGAGAGCTCAGTTTCCATACAACCTGCAGGCCCATGATTTTGTGGCAGAGAGAGCAAAGTTAATGGTATGCTAGCGTAAATACCGTTATTTTAATCAGACTAGCTATACAAATAACAGATTGGCTTACCAGAGACCTGGATATGTCAGTCAGATGTGTCCTCACCGCTCCATATGTGCTGATGCCATGCTGACCGCCACAGACTGCTGAAAATGCTTGGCAGTAATGCTCCTTCCTCTCCCTCAACGGGAGCGTTCCTGTTAGGTCTGCTTTTGCTATCTCCTTACAAATGACCGCAACTTGTCTGTGAAAAGCTAACGAACCGTCACAGCAACACAAATTGGTTTCCAATGATGATGAGTATTATTATTATTATTATTATTATTATCTTTGACTTATAAGGCGCCACAAAGGGTCCGCAGCGCCGTACATTACATATACAGAGAACCAAGACACAACATGATACAAAAATATATACAAACACAGGTGACAGGGTAAAGCAAATCAGATTATTTCTGGGACAGATAGTGAATATAGATACAGTCTTCCAGTAAAAACAGGTGCTCCCAAAATTATCCAGAGTATCATAAGTCCAATCTTACACGTTTCATCACCTTAGGATGATTTCATCAGAGACATAACTATCTAAATACTCACTTAGCCTCTCTATATAGCCTGCAAAGTACTAATTAGCATTGTTTTCACCTGGAACTATCTAACCCCATATTATCTGCAGAACACCTCTTATACCCCATTCATACTGCACCAAAATCCTGGGTTTTTGCCGGGGCGAGCTCAAACGACCCGGGTCTTGGTGCAGTATGAATGGTACAAGTCAAAAATCCCGGGTCTAAAAACCCGGGTCTTCAACCCGGGATTTATCGAGGGGTAATTCCCGGGTCGGACCTGGGTCGCCTGCACTATGAATGGTGCAACCCGGGTTTTTCAACCCGGGTTGCACAGAAAACAAGCTGATTGGCTGTCTGCCTGTCTCTGGAGGATGATGTCATCGGTGGGAGCCCGTGGAAGATTCGAGAAGGAGTTTAGGAGAAATGGTGGAGTGCAGATCAAGCTGAAGCAGAATCGGAGTTTGTTGGAGAAAATTGCTTTTATTTCACTGAAAAAGTGTGTATTAACGGCAATTATGACACACTGGATGGACACAAGTGAGTCGTCGGCCATGATGAAAAGTAATGTGGTAAATAATCACCACCCACTTTTGCATCATCTTTATGCGTCAAAAAACCAGTCACCTTTCAATGACATCACCATTTTTCAGCCAATGAAAACTGCTCTGGTGATGACTCCCACAAATTGCCAGGGCACAGACTTGTGCAGTATGAATGGGGTCAACCCGGGAAATTCCCGGGTCCGAGGTGCAGTATGAATGGTGTTTCTGAGCTGGGACGCTCCGAGCCCCGGCAAAAACCCGGCTTGAAAAACCCGTGATATTGCCGGGGCGGCAGTATGAAAGCGGTATTATTTAATTACATTTATACCTGTCTTGTATATAAAAAAAAAAATGTCCAAAATTGATACCCAAGGGAAAAACCAAAGAATAAATTATTAATTAGTGTTTAAAAGAATACAAATAATACAAATCTAAAAATGTAAATCATCAGATATCGCATATTACAATAATCTATAATAGATATCAAATAGAATAAAAATAGATAAAAATATAAACAGAAATAGGTAAGAACGCAGTAGCAAAAAAAATAACATATATTAAGAGATATAAGCAACAGATGAACTTTATACATATATATATATACATATATATATATGTGTGTGTATATAGATATAGATATATAGATAGATAGATATGTGTGTATATGTAGATCTTACCGATTTTAAATACTTTTCATACTTTACAGATTCGCCATGCATAATACCCATGGGAGAAAAACTCTATAGGGAAAGTCATAGATTATTATAATTTTACCACAATCACTAATAGCATGATACTTTTGAGTAAACTTAAGGCTATAATATATATAGTATTCTTCAAATTCCAGTGCACATGTTTCCCACCTCTCCAAATAATAAAATCATGTAACATACTTGGTAAGGGTAAAAAAATATGTGCTTAATGTGCCATTGAAAAAAATAGTACGTCAAATTCTGTTCATAGTGCACCCATGGCCTCCAGATACAGCTTTTGCTCTCCTGGTTTATGGACTACTTACCATGAGTTATATCTAGAAATGGTGCTGTCTAAAGATATAGACTGAGGGTTTGCTCAAAACCAGACTGTCAATAATTATATTGGCTTCAAAGTAATTGATGCAGAGAAAGCATCTGTCACGAAATTCACGGGTAATCTTAGGATGCCCTGAATCGGCCTGATTTGGCACAACTCAACCCAAGGGTGCAGGGTCTAACGGAACAGGCAGTCTTCGCCAGAAGCCCCGTTCCCGCAGGCCCCTTGAGAGAATACCAGGTAGATAAATTTGGGAGAAAAGTGAGCAGGTAGTGGAGTCACTGGAACAGCGTGGAAGTCCAATATGTGGTCTCCGGACAGGAGGTACTGAACAGTAGCTGTACACTAGTAGGTAACTCAGAGTAGGTAACAACGGAGTCACTGGAACAGCATGGAAGTCCAATGTGGTCTGCTGACAGGAGGTACTGAACAGTAGGTAGGTCAGGTGCTTTTAAACATCCCTCCAGCAGATTTGGACAAATGAGGGACAAGTTGGAGGTCTTAAATGGAAGAACGGGTCTGTGCATGAGCAGACCCGAAAGCAAGATGGCACCCGCCATCGAAACGATGCGGCCGCGATCGCCAGGACTTCTGCCTGCACGGGACAGGTGTGTGACAGCATCTTTGTTGAATTACTTAATCTCTGGTAAAATATTGCTAGGTTTGTGGGGGTTGGAGGACCGGATATCTCTTCATGCGAATATGTAAAATATATTTTTGTTGCTGGTATCTTTTTTTTTTTTATTTATGAAGCACCAGCATATTACGCATTACTGTACACTGAGGGGATCATGATGCAAACAAATGTAGTTTACAGTGACTTGAATCTGAAGTAAATATGACATTGCACTAGCAAGCTTATAATCTAAGATGTGTGATAAAAAAAAGGTAGCAGAATAACAATTGTAGCAGTTGGTGGGGTATATGTTCATAGATACAGGCACTGTTCTAGCTCGTGAGTTGCTGATTACAGGGGCTGTGCTGGTTGCTGGCTCTAGTGAGTTGTTGATTACAGGCATTGTGCTTCCTGTCGTTCCTGACTCCAGGTTGTTGGTGATTACAAGTATAGCACAAGTTTCTGGCTCTGATTGATTAGACACTGTGCTAGGTCCTGGCTCGAAGGCCGTTCGATGGTTACAAGCTATACCTAGAGGATAGCACAAGTTCCTGGCTCTGGTTGATTGCAAGCTATACCTAGAGGATGCCGGCCCCTGTTCCATCTGCTGCCCGTATTTTTTCCGAGCTACACATAAGTGAAAAAAAATGAACACTTACATAAGATACCAATTTCATTGTGTCTCTGTCCCCTAGTTAACCTGTGAAGTTGACAGAAGAATTTAAACAATGGGCTATAAGTCCAAAAGGACTTGGCTAAATTCATCTTTTAATCTGAAACCAGTTGTGCAATTTTTCTAAATTGTCAATTTTTATTGTGCAATATACAGAAGCAAATCAGCCAATTAAATAGAACATAAACATGCAGGTCCATGCACATTGATTAACTAGACTGAAGCAATTTTCATATAAGTGATTATAGAAGTGGTTCCACTGATGCAGATGGATGGTTTTGTGATATAGTTCTTCAGAGTCTCTTTCACTATCTGCTGATTTTTTATCTACAGTTTATTTTTCCTGCTCCAAGGGAAAAAGCAACTGATATAAAATATTTATTCTTAATATATTTTATAAGAATTGTTAAAATAAATACATAAGATATTAGCAGAGAAATTAAGGAGAAGAAGAAAAGGGAGAGAGGAAATAGGTAAAGAGATTTGCATCTCCGCTCGGTTCAACTGTTTAGATAGATGGTTGAAAAGGGTTTGAGTTGAAATGTCTGTTTTTACAATCATCAATCAGGGTCTTGTGTGATGCAAAAGTATCAAGTGTGTTTGCCACTGAAGCTCTTAGTTCCCCCTATAAAGACAATCCACTAAATATTATTTGTGATCAGCTTAATTGAAGGAACTTATCTATTCCATGATTTATCAATGCGGTACCGGGTAGCTAGGTAAATCCTGGTAATCAATTTGAAAGTAGTCTAAGGCATTCTTTTGGATTTAAAGGCAAACCAGTAAAATACTTTTTTTCCATGAAGAAGATACTGGGGATTCTAGTTCAACACATAAGCATGACAGTACAAACTCTGTAGCACTGTGGTGAAGATTTAAATATATTTGAATCTTTCCTTGGAGTTGGATCCCAATCCATGCAAATATTGTAAGGCTGTTTGTCTGTCCCAAAGGATGATTTAGATATTTGCATAAGGATGAACCCCCATTCCTTTAGTTCTCTCTTTAGTCTGGTTACATTTTAGGATAATAATGCTTCATTCAATCAGTGAAGTATATGTCTATAAAGCCGACTTTTCACTTCAAATGCCTTCTCCCATTTAATACTTTTGACATTGTGTGAAAGTTGTGAAAACTGTAAGTCTTCTTGACGGTAGGATGTTAAAATTGTGCTGTAGTCTCATATCCTATAAGAGTATTTAAATGGTAAATGTGTGTTATTCGAGTGAGGTCTTGAGATCCAGCATTCATAAGCTGCTGGTTGGAGGTCAGATTGTTGTATAGCAGCATCTATCTCCCATACCATGTAATCAAAATAAAGTAATAGATCAGGTTAGATCAGTGGATATTAAATACAACAAATCATGCATGGTGCTCAATCACTCAGAGAATGAGCAGCAGCTGTTATAAGTGTACTGCTGATTCCCAATGTAGGGGATAAAACAGCACTAGTGCTCCAATGAGTGTTAAATTAATATTAAGCAACTTTTAAAACCATTTTATATAGATTCATGTAATTAATAAATATAATTAATAGTGATGTATTTTTATCTGTTTAGACTGTCGAGTTGATCTCTCATTATAATGGGTATAGAAAACTTACAATCAGTGCTGGTTATAAACCAGATAAATAATAAAGGTTTTGCTAAAGTACAGGAAACAGAGTAGTCAGTGGTCCACTACAGAATCCTTTTCAAACTCCTCACCACCACTTACAAGGCTCTCTCCAACTCTACTGCCCCTTATATCTCTAACCTCCTCTCCATTCACACTCCTGCCCGCTCCCTGCGCTCTGCCAACGACCGCCGCCTCTCCTCCACCCTTATCACCTCTTCCCACTCCATAATCCAAGACTTTTCCTGTGCAGCCCCCCTTCTCTGGAACGGCCTCCCTCGTTCCATCAGTCTCTCTCCTACTCTGTGCTCCTTCAAACGTGCACTCAAAACTCACCTCTTCCTCAAAGCCTACCAACCATCTACTTAACCCCCATCTCCTCCCTTTGCTCGTCCTCCCTTCTCTCCTCTTGCCTCCACTGGCTCCTCTTGTGCCTGGTCTGTTTACCCTCCCTTAGGATGTAAGCTCGTATGAGCAGGGCCCCCTCCCCTCCTGTCTCCATACCTGTTCTTCCGCTCCGTCTTTACTGCATATGACTAGCCGGAATTTCTGAAGTATTGGTACTTTTTGTTCATTGTTCTGTATGGTTTCACCCTGTATAGTCTACTGTTAGTACTGTGTGCGGCGCTGCGGATACCTTGTGGCGCCTAACAAATAAATGATGATGATGATAATGATGATAATAATAATAATAATAATAATAATAATAAGCTAAGATCAAAGGTCGGTAACCTGTGACTAACCTCGAGAGGCCAGCCCTGGGTCCTGTTTTGTTTAATGCATTCATTATGGTATTTGTGGGCTACATTACAAGGTACGTCTTTTTTGTAGACGATACAAATATTTGTAAAATAATTAATACTACAGAAGGGGTAGATCAATTGAGTAGAGAATTTTAGAGAAAATAGAAAAATGAATTACAAATATTAAATGAAAACATCAAAATGTAGAATAACGCTCGTTGTTCACAAAAAAAACAGAATTAATGGTCATATAATGTCACTAACAACAGAGGAAAGGGACCATGGGGTTTTAGTTTCAGATTATGTGAAGGGAAGCATACATTGTAATTAAGCAGTGGGGAAAACACATTGGGATACTTGGTGGTAGCAGTAGCAGAAAGAGGGAAGTTATTTTGCCACTTTATAGGTCACTGGCAGACATCACATTGCATACTGTATACAGTTATGGAGGCCCTATCTCCAAAAACCCATTAGTGAACTAGAAATAATCATTTAGAAAAGGGTTATTAAACTGTTGTATAGGCTGGTTGACAAACCTCATGAGGAAAAGACTTCAAGAGCTGAATATGTACATCTTAGAAAAGAAAACTGATCAACTTGATATGATAAAACCATTTAAATATATAAACTATAAACTATAGTTTAGAAAAACAGTATTTATAATAATGAGGAATTCTAGGACAAGGTGTCACATGTTGAAATTGAAGGGAGGAAGACTAATAGGTAACATAATAACACTTTACAAAAAGGGTGATAAATTCAGGAACACTCTCCCAGAAATGACCCCTACTATGCCATGGTCTGACCATGTAATTGGGTGTATTTTAGATGCATGTAGCTGAGAATTAGAATGCCAATTATGTAAAAGTTAATCAGTTTAGTTGTACTTGTTATGTAGGTGAAAATAGTAGGTCTTTATAGAAGAATTAACTAGTCTTCCTTCATCAAGAAGGCCAAAACAGCAGATCTTGTGGGCGGTGTTCCTGTTGTGCAGTTGTTAGTACCTACCAAAGTGGTCCAAGTAAGGACAACCAGTGAACCGATGACAGGGTCATGGGTGCTCAAGTCTCATTAATGCACGTGAGGAGCGAAGGCTAACCCATCTGGTACAATCCCAAAGAAGAGTTACTGTAGCACAATTTGCTGAAGAAGTTAATGCCGACTGTGATAGACAGATATCAGAGCACACAATGCATCGCAGCTTGCTGCGTGTGGAGCTCCATAGCAATAGACTGGTCAGTGTGTCAATCGTGACCCCTGTCCACCACCTGGAGTCTGGGCTAGGGTACTATTATGGAATTACCTTGTTGGCTAGATGACAAAGGGGAAGATATGGACTTTGTTTACGCTCATTGTTTAGCCCAGACCTCTTGCTCTGTCTTATCCCTGAGTACTATTCCACCTGGTAAGATTTAAGAAAAATATCTGTCTAAAGTATAACCAATAGCCTAAACTACACATGGCATATAATAGCATATATGAACACAAATTACAATAAACTAACAGCAAGATTAGGACAGTTTAATCTGCAGAAAGACGATGGAACGCAAATGTCTTTGTGTCTTAGTCGCTCGAGTTCAAATCCACACTTCTCCTCTTCTTAAATCTGGGACATGTGTATATTTGTCCCACTGCCGTAAAAGCGGTGGTGGCCAGGCCAGGTGGGTAAAATGAATAACATTTGGCTCTTCCTGACGAGATTGCATTGGCATTCCCATTTTGGCTATTCTTTTTGTGGAAAATGGAAAAGTCAGACTCCATCACAGCAGCCATCCATTATCTCCTGCGGACCTTTTGATCCAGCTGACAGGATTATGGTCAGTATCAACCTAGAACTATCGGCCATATAAAAAGGGGTTGAAACTTTTTAAATCCAACAAACAAAATAACAGGGGATACACCGCGCTTCCTAAACCATATATAGTGTGTAAGCATGCAAAAAGTGTAAAATACAATGCAGTAATGAAAGGAATATTTAATACAAACTAGTACATATTGAATGGTCCGGACCAAACCTTAACCAAAAATACAGAAATTGTATAGTCCAAACAGCATGCAGAGTCCAAAAAATACAGGATGGTGAATACAAAGGAAAGTCCAGAACACCACCTATCCTACTAAAACCATATCCAAAAGAGTTTTCCTCTCTTGAACAGGCCAAATTTACAGACAGGTAGCAGAGAGATCACACTTCAATAGAGTTAAAAAAAAAAAATACAAAAGTCAACAAAAAATACTGATGGTCAGTCAGGCGTTTGCTATGTGTCTAAGCACCTGGTAGACATGTATTAAATGGTCTTCAATGAGTCATTGAAGATAGCTATATTGTCTAAATATGCAAATCTAGCAGTTCATCTATTGTCCTCTGAAACGTGTCTGGAAAATTTTTCATACCAAAGGACATTACAAATTGCCAAACGGGGACAATGCAGATCGCTGTTGCACCTCTTTGGTGAGGGGAATTTGTTAGTATCCCTTGCTAATATCCAAAGTGGTCACATAGGGAGCGACTCCAGGCCAGTCTAAGAACTCATCTACTCTAGGCATGTTGTATACGTCTGTCATTTCATTTAACCACCTATAGTCTATGCAAGAGTGTGTGGAACCTTCTTTTTTGGGCACCAAAATGACACCAGAGGCCCAGGGGTTGCAAGATGAGACTATGACATCCATGGCTAGTATGTCACTTAGCTCTGACCACTTAATGGCCAGTACCTCCGGGGGTACCAGATACGCGACATCCCACAAGGGTTTTGCATTTTCAGTATCGACATGGTGGTTAGGAATAGCAGTGATGGGATAATGTAAGAGAGAATAACGGAGGAGCAGATCCACTGGGGGATTTTCATGCAGATAGCTAGGTGTCATGAAACGCAAATGTTGTGAAACGCGCCATGCAGTCTGCCACACAGTTACCTTGAAATTAGTCTGTTTGTTCCCCTTTTGTATTTGAGTAATGGATGAATGACTGGTTATGGTAGGAATTTAAATGACTGTGACCAGGTTTGTGGTAAATTGCGGTCGCTGCGATTTCAACACGTCTCTCATCTGGGTGGTTTGATTTTCCTGCAACTTTTTCCTAAATGTACCACCTACACCCCTATGTTTCTTTGGGGCTCTGCCCGCAAATCAGGAGTATTGTCTATCTCAGTGTCATCCATATGGACAGCATATTGCCAAAACCACTACCTCCCGGTCGACATACATTTTTGGTCAGTTAATGTAATTTCTAGTACGATTACGTGCTGCATCTAACGGCACAACATAATCTATATCCCCTTGTCTCTGGTCTACTGAAAATGGGCCAACCCAGGTAGCTTGTAGCTTTCTCCGAGCGGATACCATTACCATAACCTGTTGTCCTATAGTTAATTTGCTGTGTCTGGCATGTTTGTAATACTGCGTCTCTGACGCATTTGGACTACTTCCAAGTTGGCTCTGGTGGGGGTCTTGTGCCTCTTAAGTCTGTCCCATAACTTGGCTACATATTCAAGTATCTGTTCTTATGGTTCCTGGAACGCCCCTACCAATTCACCTGAATTAACTCTAGGGTCCTCGTACCCTGCAACCATATCGCAACTCAGTGATTGATGCGATTCCTCCCTCCGAGTGGACATATGCTTTTAATAAATTATTCAGGGTACCGTTGAATCTCTCATAAAAACCGTTTGTCTGTGGGTGGTATGGTGTGGTACGCATCAATTTTACTCCAAGTTTTTCCCTCATGGTTTACATGAGTTCACCCTGAAACTACGTTCCATGATCATTGACAACTTTCTGCGGTAAACCTACCCTGCTAATAATGTCCATCAGGGCCTGAGTAATGTGTTCTGCTTTGGGTTTCCAGGTTGTGTAATCAACTAGGGTTATAATAAATTGTATACCGGTATGACTAGATTTTGGAAGGGGACCCACAATGTCCATGGCTACTCTCCTGGAAGGCTTCTTGGTGATGGGTGCTTTGCTAGGAGCTCCAGCAAATCTTTGACATACTTCACAGGACTTGCAATATTTAAGCACATCCTGAGACAAGCCTGGCCAGTAGAAGCTGTGCAGTAATCAGACTTTGGTTTTCTTAATTCCCAAATGCCTAGCTACTGGGATGCCATGTGCTAGAAACTGGAACCTGTATTCTCAATGCACCATGAACTGCTTGTGAGCCTTACCTACTGCTGGCTCTTTGGCTACTCTGTAAAATAAATCATTCTCCCATACTATCTGAGCCTGCTCTCCTTCACCAAGGTGTCAGTCAGCTCGGCTGCGTATGCCAAAGGTATATCTGTCCATTCGGCGTGTCTAAATTCTCTTCGGTCCACCTCCCCCAAGTCCCCTTGCGTTGGGCTTGCATCAGGCGTACTTGCCAGCGATGATTCAGGTTCTACGGTTGGTGATACATCCAGTACTTTCGAACTGGTCTGAATATCTGGCTGGGATATAACTGGCCTGCTCTTGTTTGGCTGCGAGTCACGGCGTTCGCAGGGCTCACAAAGGGGAACCCTGTGGATGTGGTGTTGGGGAACGATTTGGGACACGGGATACAAGTGCTGTGGTTTTCTCCCCCACTTTTGAGGGTTCTGCTTAGACACAGCCTTATTCATCGTTCAGCGGACCTACCAACTTGGCTAATATCAAGGAGTCCTGTTATTTTATTATCATAATAATCCTATGGAGTAACTCAATGGAGGGTTATTGAACTTATGAACTTTGAGATGTATTGATACACTGAGTGTTGCTACTATAACAATATATACTCTGATAGCTATAATATTATGCAGAAAAACATACATCAATGAGAACTTATAAAAGGAGCTTCTGTTTAACCATTATCCATTTAAACTTTGTGTGACATATATTTGAATGCAAGCCGCTACAGCATATCTTTATATGTTTTATATTTTTATTGTGTTTTATTATTACTGATAAAGTATTAAAACTTTATAAATTTATAATATCTGGTACCAGCGCTCTCCTTTTTTCCTGTTTTACGTTATCTATTAGTTGGGTACAGATCCCATGACGTGGTGAGCTGCGGTTCAGATTACCACTGTTTTATAATATTGGTCATTAGCGCCCATTTCTCTATATATACCTTATTTCTGGAGCCAATTTCAAGAGCAGTTGCTCCAATTTGAACACATCCTGCATCTGTTCCATTGAGGGAATTCGTTTAGCTTCCAGCCTTTAGGTCTCTGGCATAACCTTGACTCCCCGCACCACCTCGTATTGCTGGCATGCTGCAGGGCTGAGTGTCTAGTATGCTTTTAGTGCTTGCCCGGATAGACTAGGACCCAAGTAACATGGCCAGTCTTCCTCTTTGATACCAACGACCACCATTGTGTTCTAAACAACTTGTAGATGTGTGTCAATGGTAATTTCATTAAAGGTTGACACATCCCGATATCCTAATTGGGATCACCTGTTCAGTCTCCATCAGTTCTGGAGTCCTCTCCTGCAACCGCATCGGTACATATAGTACTGCTTCCTTTAAACATAGCTTGCATCTGTTCAGCTTGGGTCATAAAGGACTGCCCTGAGTTCACACTGTTCCCAGATGCATTCATTGGCCCATGCACTGTCTCCAACATCTTCTCTATATCCTCCTCAGATTGACCCGTCAGATGCTCCTACTCCCATTGAAGCATCTTTGCTACCAACACATTCTGTGTGTCACCTTCTGTGACAGCAATTTCTCTGCATCTACAAATGTCTTGTAAGTGTCCTTTTCGTATCTTTTTGTGCTCCTGTTCTTGTCCAGCCATTTCTCCTGTGCCATTCCTTACTGACATTGTTGGCCCCGACTGTTTGCGTATGGTTGTGCACTAGGTGATCCCACTGTAGCTGCCACCAAATGTGAGGTCTGTACGTCGTGGTGGGCTCTTGGAAAATCACCCAGGCAAATTGTTGCAACCAAAGTGTAGTTTATTCAGCAGGTGACAGAACAAGCGAGTTAATGTACAGATACAAGGCAGAAGAATTCCTTACAAGCACAGCTTATTCACGAGACGAATGCACAGCTTCTAATCGCCACAAAACCAAGATCTCTCTTTACAGCCCAAAGACACAGGTTATATATCCCTTATTATTTCCACAGTGATTGAGCTAATGGGGGGGGCATGTTAGGGCGGTCCAAACTCACAGGGTGGTTTCCACAATCATGTGGGTGGCCGGGTGCATGTGCATAGCTTACCTGTGGAAGTGCTGGCATCAGGATGCACTATTCGAAGAATGCAGGCCGGCGGAGGCATTGTGATGCACCTTGAGTCCTGGCATTCATGTGGATGTCACTTTGACATTTGCCACCTACCTAAACATTGTTGCAGATGAAGTACACTCCTTCATAGTAATAGTATACCCTGACTGCAGTGGACTTTCAGCACAATAATGCGTTCTGCCACACTGCAAAAATTGTTCAGGAACAGTTTGAGGAACATGACATGACCTCCAAATTCCCCAGATCTTATTCCGTTCGAGCATCTGTGGGATGTGCTGGAAAAACAAGTCTGAGCCATGGAGGCCCCACCTCACAACTTGCAGGACTTAAAGTATATGCAGCTAAAGTCTTGGTGCTAGATACCACAGGACACCTTCAGAGGTCTTGTGGAGCCCATGCCTCAACGGGCCAGAGCTGTTTCGGTGAAACGATGGGGACCTACACAATATTAGGCAGGTGGTTTTAATGTTGTGACTGATTGTTGTATATTTCAGTACAGTTGGTATTATCAACTGTAATTATTATTGGTATTATTATTATTGGATTATCACAACAGTAAACTAGAATCAACCCAAGAGGGACATCAGCACAAAGTGATTTCAAGCAGTGTCCAAGTGAGCAAATGCTAGTATTCCATTGAGAGTTTCAAATAAATGTTTTTTCCTGTTAATCGTGAAGCTTAATTACATTTCAGCTCCGTTCTTCACATAGATATCATCATCCTTTCAGACGAAAGTTCAGAAGGAGAAAAGCAGGGGTCAGACATCAAAAGTTCACAGGCTTCCAGTGATGCAACTGGGGTAGTCAAAAAGATGACAAAGCTGCAGGAATACCTCAACACATTGAGGGGAAACATTACTGATGTGAAAAAATGGTGTTAAACTAGAATTTTTTTTTATTTATATCGCTTATATGAGGAAATTCTGCTGAAAGGCTCAAACTAGCTCAAATATTAAATTATCAATATATTTGAATTGATATTGTGTTGGTTTTGTGGATTTATAAACTCTTCTCTGCTGGAAGAGAGTATAGGAATTTAAGCACCTGACAACATCAATAATGGCTATACAACATAAGCGCTATGGAATTTGCTGGCGCTATATAAATAAATGTTGATGATGAATGATGGCTATACAACATACATTTATGGTTATATGTATATATAATGTGTATATTTAATATAAAGAAATGGTTCAAAAATATATATTTATAGGGCATACTTATAGGACCACAGTAGAGAATACATGTTGTACCCCGTGTACAGCATGTGTACTTGAAATGGTCATATAGGTATGCCTTTTGTTATATGATTATATTGAGATGACAAATAATCAAATCTATACAGCATCCAGATATAGTAATTTATTGTGAACAGTTCATATATGTATATATATTTTTATATATCGTTCATTGCATTCTATATTGTAAAGGAGAGTCAAAAATTAAAATATTTTTCTTGAAAACAAAAGTATTTTGAAATAAAATTCTGGTTTATTTAGTGGCATGAGATAAGCCTGCAATAAAGGCCTAGATTGCTGACATGTGGTGGGGTACAGCTGCAGGGTCTAAACAGGTGTACGGAACGTATGGACTTGTCCATATCTTTTATACTGCCCATAACAGATAATAGGATGTAGCTTCATAGTGGAAAAGTGTAGTGTGTTTCTATAAAAATATAAAGGGTAAATCATCAAGTGAATGAACATTTTCAACTTTAATGCATTTAAATTCGATTTAATATATCATCTAAGTTGATCTGGTGCCTTTGTTTTATGGAAGTAAGTCATTAATTATTCACTGGACTTGAGCATTCATTTGATGGTTTTGGTTGTTGAATCACTGGTAATTTCTGTGCCTCTCCTTTTTTTGGTTGTACAATTCGAACTATTCAATTATTAAACAAAATATTTATTTTCAAAATAGACGCAGTAATGACAATGGTACATGTCTAAAAATACTTTTTATTTTGTATCATCCACATACACTAAAACACATTCTCTTAAACAAGAGAATTACCTTAAATGTTCAAGCACAGGCAAAATAACAATACATACAGGTAGATAATACAACATTTAAGAAATGTACATATAGCACACAAGTAAATGACTTTATTGAGAATCATTATGTAATTGTACATGTGTTTATATCTCATGTTCTATACACTTTGATACAGGAAGAAGTAGATGATCTATAAAACATGTAAAGAACGTTTACTATTGATTCGCTATGAAGACATCGCTGGTTTATCCCATGTGCTTACGTTGTACATTCAGACAATAGAGCATGTAGATTTAAATATGCACACCTACAAAGACAGACCTGTTTGAGGAACTATCGGCAGAAGTGTTGGCAGTTTTTAAAATAATAAATACATTTCTTATTTGTAGTCTTTCTAACACTCTATACCTGGTGAATTCCACTCAAATAACCTCACTTTTTCAGATTCTGTGCTCTTGTAAATGTTTCTGAGTGTAAACAGCAGCTCAGTGAGTAATGTCAAATGAGTTGTCCCTGTTCTTCCTCTATTTGTACCTGGTGTGTTTTAGTAAACTATATTTCTGCTTTGTACAGGAGACAAGTCAAGAAGAAAATGGACACCTGGAAAAGCAGCAGCCCGATACAGTCTCTCTCTTAAACACATAGTCAGATTAGAATTGAGTTTTTCAAAGGTTGAATGAGTGCTGTATATTGCAAGCCACACCCATCGCATCTACAATTTCAGTTGCTCAAAGTGGTCGTCTGTACTCAATGAAAAAAAACTTTTTTTTTTCAATCAAGTAATTTTGTATTGAGAATTTTTTGAACATATGAGACAAACATGAATAAACAAAACTAAATAAAAATACAAACAGATTAGTCATAGTTTCAAAGGGGTCGATACAAAGCAATCATTATTGTATCAAATGAATTGGATAAGTACATAGGTGCATTTACAGAGATAAAAAAAAAGGTCAGACACAATAAGTGTATGCAAGGGAATGGCAGCACATGTGGTAAGCAAATTTTGTTATTTACAATAGTCCTCACAGATGGGAATGGAGATCAAGCAGGGGGTCCTGGGTCCAGAGCTGGGAGGCGCTGCAGAGGGGAGAGAGAAAAAGAGAACAGATTTAGGGAGAGGGGGGGATGGCTGGGGTCGTGTTCTGATGTGAATACTCTGTGCTAGAGTCATACCAGGGAGACCATATTTTGTGGTATTTATGTTTCGCCCATTTGTGTGTAAATATACCTCTCATGGCTCATAGTGTCATTTACTAATGCTCTCCATTTATAAAAATCTGTGTTTTCCTCTGTGAGCCAGGTGCACGCTATGACAAATTTTGCTAAGGTCGTAAGGATAAAAATATTTTAAGAAACATTTTGTATAAAATTAATGAATTATTGATGTATAGCCTAATGTTTTGCCCAAAGAATATCTATTTTAATTTATGTATCATGTTCCATCCCTACAACTTAAATGTTAACTTGTAAAACTATATTATTAGACTTAAACAGCGTTGTTATAGCTTGTACACATAAGAGTTCATTTTACATGTCTAGTGTGTGTTTATCATCATCATGATCTGTTTTTACAGCCAATTGCATCTTCATTAATGAATAATTAGATTAGTCAAAAAATAGTGTGGTTGAGTTAACTTGGGGACACACTTTCTGCTAAGCGGTTTCTTCATGTTGCTTCATGTCAATTTTGCTGTGTAAACACTTGGTAAAATATATTTCTATGGGAGCACCTATGAAGTATATAGTATGTTGTCATGCAGAGATGCTTTGAGAACAGGCTTTGAATGCTTGTTAAAAGCATAGCCAAAACTATGTACTTTTTTCTCACTTTTAATAGACTTTGTTTTTTAATGCTTTGTGTGTGAGACCTGAGGTCTGCTGTGCATGCAACAACCAAATATTATGGTTTAGTATTCTTGAAGGAAGAGGAGGTGGGAAAGGATGAACTTGGGTTTAAGAGTTAATTTCCAAACTTCAAAGTCCCCATTTTCAGTTGAATGGTACAATCTATTGTTGTATACTTTATAACATTTTCATTCCGATACACTGCTTCAAATAAGCAGGAAAAAAGCACTTTCACTTTGCTACACTGAGTAATAACAAAAGGGGTTACTAACGGAAATGTAACATATTTCTTTCTATATATGTGGGGTGGTGAAACCCTAACGTGAAAATGTCTGTTTTTATGTTGCTTCTTCTTTAGGAAATGGTCAGATTGTTTACACACAGCTGGCAGCCATGCCTGGTGCAAACTGCTCACTTCTCCCTCCCATGCTCCTCCCCTCTAAACAAATAACTGATAAGAAAAGTAAAGTCATTCTTTCTGCATTAGGAAAGGGGCATTTCGACGTTGGCAGGAGTTTTTGAAAAACAAATGAAAAGCACAATTGGGGTGTTTAACTGCTATTTGTAGCTAACCCGTTCCCAGAATGCACAGAAATACTTTTATATGAACATTTGTACAGAAAGTATTTCTTTATAGGTTCATTAATTAATCATGTGAGGAAGCTTTTAAAACAATTGGGTTAGCTTTCTTTTTAAATCCACCCCCAACTAAAAATGTACTTTGTGTTGAGTTAACTAACATAAGAGAAAATGCAAAGATTTTTCTAACTTTCTATCTGGCATTACTCCAACTTTCTAGTGCTGCGATCACTTATCTTGTAACTGATTTAAAATGAATAATGGTTCCCCTCCCTCAACCTTAGACCCTTCCCCACAAGAATTTAAAACCCTGTTTCAATCTGATTTCTTATATTTACTACGCACCTGCTTGTCCGATTTTTAGTCATAAGACACAAAAAGTTACGTAACTATAATGGTACTTTGTTTACCTATCAAACTGCTGTACCTATATTTTGTTATTGGACTGTTCAACTGCCTTTTATGCATTGTGTTCTGATTTTCTGTCTTTTTATGGGTTGAAAATAAAAAGTTAAAAAACAGACAAAAAAAACAAATAATGGTGGTGTCTGTGCCTTGCTTCTGAACTCACTGTTCATGTGTATCCATAGTCTCCTGCTTCATGAACTGTTCATTCATGTGTAGGGAAGCTTTATGGGGGAGGTGCATTGGCAGCACCTGTTTTTTTCCATTTTTTATTTATTTGTAAGGTATACATTAACATAATGCACATTGTTACATTGAGCAGAGTATCATACAATATTCTTACAGGCATAAGGTTACTTACATATATGTTACAGGTGAGTTGCATGACCCAATATCACGTACAAAGAGCGCTTTGGTTTTAGCATCTGAAGAACAGATAAATACGTGTATGAACACAGGGACACAGGCTGACACCCTCTGACGATTACTGACTAATCGGATGAAGTTCAATCGGAGGATCACCAGCACACATTCGTAACTTGTACCATTCTGTGTTGTGGAAGCTCCTCCACACTTGTATATGTACATCTTGCGGCAATAAACCTATTAAACTCTCCCATGTATTGAAAAAATATTCAACCCTACTCTCTTTCTGTAGTGAAGTTTCAATCCAGTCCATGCGAAAAATATGGTAGAGTTTTTGACGAAAGAGTGAGAACGTGGGAGGCTCTTTCTGGGCCCAGACCTGCAGGATGCTCTTCCTTGTTGCCGCTGATATAGCAAGCAATCATTTTCTTCATCCCTTATCCACCTTGATCTCTGAAGGCAATATTCCAAAGATCGCCCACTCAGGGGACAATGGAACGTAATTTACTAGATGAGCAAGTGAATATCTCCAGATCTGAACCCAGAAATATAACAGCAAAAATATGCGATAGTATAGCTGCGTCTGCCACATCACAGAAGAGGAGCGGTTATACACAGTTGCTGGACTGGTATATATACAACATGTTTAGCGTGTAGGTGCACCTACTTCGCTACAAGCTGAAATTTGCACTGATATTAGCACATATGTGTTTCTATTTTGCATTTACCAATTTTTGTTTTTTTATATGTGTTTTAATAAATAATTTTATTATCATATACTTTGTGCATGAGTGTTTTTGTGGCAGACCCGGATATACCATCGCATATTTTTGCTGTTATATTTATTTTTATATTTGGGGTGCAGATCCCCAGCGTTGGTACAGTGTCTGAGCAGTCATTTTCAGTGCCGGAATAAGAGATATACATATTTATTGAACCCAGAAATGTCTAATAGAAGGGCACTCCCAGAAACAATGTGCCAAATCTGCCTGATGAGCTCCACATTTTGGACACAGGTGAGTGTCCGCCAAACCAATCTGGAAACGCCTAGATAGAGAGAGATAGGCTCCATGAATTTTTTTTATAAACATCTCTGTATAAGTCATAGCTGGAATAAGGCACATCTGCTTTGCCAAGGCTTTTAAGAGGAAATCTGGGGTCATAGAAGGAAAACGTTCCTGCCATTGGGAGATACCCGTCTTAGAATTATCATCAAACCGATAACGTAAGATAGAATAATGTTGTGAAATAGCTTGATGCAACGGGACCGGTTTAGCCAGGATTGGGTCCAACGGGTGGTCCCAATCTTTCGGGGAGAACTTGTTTAAAATGGTTTTAATATAATGTTGGCATTGAAAATAAGCCAAATTGTGAGGCCGAAGGGGGGGGGGGAAATACAGAAGAGGCCTGGTCATGGGACATGGGTTTACGAGTTGCCTTATCAATCAGTGGACGTATTGTAGAGATTCCCAATTTTTCCCACACTGTAAAAGGATAGGAAGCCATGCAGTCCTGAAACTCTGTGTTATGTAGTAATGGGAGATGTGTCGAGGCATGTGGGTTTAATCGAAATTGTCTACACAGTTGTTGCCAAAGTTTGTAAATGGTGAAAAGGATTGGATTGTTATAAATCGAATCCGTCAACTCCTGTTTTTTGCATGTGGATAAAAGCTCGAAGATTTATCTCCGGTAGAAAACTGATCCAATAGAGTACAGGTGTATATATAGATGTATTATGGATCCAGTCTCGAAGATGTCTCAACTGGGCAGCCTGATTGTATTGGGCCACATTTGGTAAATTAAAACCTCCCCTCTCTCTTGATTGTTGCAATTTTATAAGTCCAATTCTGGCCTTCTTAGAATTCCAGATAAATTTACGGAATATCGCATTTATTTTTGTCGAGTCTGAATTGTTAAGAGTATAGGTAGGATCTGAAGAGGGTAAAGGAGTCTCGGAAATGTGATCATTTTTATTAATCCGGCCATCCAAAGATAGATTTAGTCTACCCCACCCATTTATTTTGTGTTCAGTTTCTATAATTGTTTTAGTAATGTTTAAGTGATAGAGCAAGTGAATATTCTTCGGAAGACTGATGCCCAGATATGTCATGGTAGATTTTACCCATACAATAGGAATATCATGCGCCCATAATGGTTTAGTGACATCCTTTGCAAGATACATGGCTGCCGGTTTTTCAAAATTGACCATAAAGTCAGAAACACGACCAAAATCGGCTATTCAAGCCATCAAAGGTTGAAGAGAAGATTCTGTGTTAGAAATATAGACCAAAACATTATCAGCAAAAGCTGATAGTTATTTCTTGAGTACTACAGCACCTGTTTTTTTAATAACATAAAAAAGTATGTCTTTAAGTAAAGGAGCCTTCATAGGGGACATGCTAGACCAGGGTAAAGTCACACAAAATCAAAGTAATAAAAAAAAGAAGTATTTTCTCTTGGTTGAAATTCACCAAAGCTAAAACCTGTTCGACTTTCAGTTTTCTTTTTAATTCAAGATTATCTGATGAATGAATGTCTAAGCATTATTAGAGTAGACTAGACTCCACAAAGATATTTCCATTAGCTTTTTTAATTCAAGATTATCTGATGAATGAATGTCTAAGCATTATTAGAGTAGACTAGACTCCACAAAGATATTTCCATTAGCTAACTTTCTCTTGAAATGTACTGGGGACAAAGTGAACTCTATATCCTATTTTTGGAATGGTTTGAAAATCATTGGGGTTTTTTTGTTTGTTTTTTATTATCACTGCATTATAGCATTAACGCAACTTCCAACTGTCCCAATTTAAAGATTTTTTTTTTATTGTTGAGAGGTTTGGCATTAAGGCTGCGGTCACTAGCTGTATTTAGTATACTTTTGCCCAATACTAAGCAAGAACCAGGGGGTAACGAATATTTACTACATAAGCCACAGGAGATGTTCTCTTGTCTGAGACAAACACTTTACCAAAGAAAGTATGCAACATTTCAAACGTGTCCTTTGAGAACCACTTATGTAGCTAATAAACAGGAAACTTCATGTCCGAATGCTTTTCTCCATAAAGCCAAGTTTTATATAACTAATTATTTTGTCAGTACAGCTTATTTACAAGAGTGAGAGCACAATGCAAATGCTGCTTGGTCACATCACATACCTAAAGCACCCAGTTTTACAGGTAAGCGGAGTGCTAAAGTTTGTATCATCCAATTGCAGCTCCGGGACATTACTTGATAAATGCGGATTTGGTGCATGAGTGCAATAAGTTTTGCAATGTGCAATATTTAGAAAAATTAAATTACATTTTACAGGATTGGATTATTTAAATTTAAGTTAATTGGGGATGGAGAACAACCATTAAGGGGTAGGTGTTGCCCAGGTTCAAGGGGCTCACAAAGGGATTTCAATTCTCCAAGTGGTCAGAGGTGTTGTAAACTCAACCTCATTCTTATATTTTATATGGATGCAATTTTGCAGGAAACTATAATAAAAACATTGACACACACACAGAAGTGACACGTAATAAAGACCTCATGATTATTTTAAAATGGAAATAAGCCTTAAGTAAATCTAAACAGTATTTTAGGAGAAAAAGAACATCAATTTTAACTAAAGAAGAGGGGTATTATAAAGTGAAAGTAGGTTGGACTTGGAAGTGACATTTTTACTGTTTCCACCATGTACAAATGTGAAATTCAAATTCATTTTACAGATGTGTTTCTAAAGTCTGGGAAGTGGGCAGCCACTTTGAAATGTGAATGGTGGATAGTTAATTGCACTGGCACAAAAAAGAGAAACTGTGCTGGCCCATGCTCTTTCATTAATTACTCCCTTTTGAGTAGATTCTTTGCTCAGATCCCAATAGTTATCTTTAGCGAGATGGATCACATCATAAAACATATTTTGTATCAGCCCATACTGCTATAAGGCCTGGCAGTGAGGGGGTTCCATCAATGTGAGGCAATATGCTCCTGCGGCCCCTGCTCTGTTTTCTCATGTGTGAGTGACTTCAACAAAAAAACAATTAGTTAATATATGCTGCAGAAAGAATTTATTTAGTGGCTGACTAAAGAACATGTCTGCTGGCTCCTTTTTAATCAGTCATCTAAAAGTGTGCAGGATATTCTTACCTGCAGGTCCTTTTAATGCAATACTCTGGCCAGAGAGGAAACCACATTTTTGCAGTGGAGAAACGCGTAAGAGGTTTTATGCTTCATTTGCGGTTTTAAAAAGCTTTATTTCTGGATGGACTTATTACCACCTCAATACCCCCACAGCTGTAATTAAAAGAGTTTTATTGGTAACACCGCACGGTCCTTATTTGCAAAGGTGAGATATTGGCGGCTATTGCCGCAAGAGTCTGCAAGCATTGAGTATTAGAGAAAATCTCTAGCCAGAGTATTGCTATAAAAGGACCTGCAGGTAAGACTATCCTGCTCACTTTTAGGCAACTCCAGCAGGAGGAGTGATTTTCATTTCACACTAAAGGAGGAATTGGAAGGTTGGTTACCAGCGGTTGGCAATTAGCTGGAATATTGCTTTGCATCCATGAAAGGTCTGTTTTTAAACTCATTTGCACTTTGAACTACATCAGTGGATTGTGAGCACCTAGAATTTATTGAAGTATAAGTGGCTAAGGAACTAAAAGATCTTATCATTGCTTTTTCAACCTGATTTCACATTGTCTGAGCTATTATCAGACTGCATCTGATACCTATGCTGGTTTTCAACTGACCCCCTTTTTTTTTTTTTTTTTTTTTTTTTCTTCTCTGTGGGGAGTGTGTAAAATTTACTTTTTGGGGAGTGCACCCCCAGGATTGAATAAATAGTTATCCTAGAAATAACTTACAAGCGCTTTAAGAGGTGGACTTTTGCTATTATGTTTTATTTATGATATCTGATTAATTGCAGTGGATGAGTATTTTATATGTTGTGGAAATGCAATGGTTATGTGTTATTGATGTTTACTTATATTAAATTAATGTTTTAATTACAAATTGGTGTTTTGAAATAGTCAGAGAACAGCGCCTTTTCTTTGTCCCCCTTTTTTTCTTGTGATTTATCTAATACCAGAAAGGAATTAATAATGCAGAAATTACTAAAACAAATTAAGGAGAAACATGGAAAGAAAAGAAATAAATTTCAAGTACAGAAGTGTTGTTCAATCCTAAAAATAAAGAACAACGGAGACTGATGCAAATTCATAGAAACATTAAAAAATTTGAGTTTGACTGCTTGATTGACTTGTAAATGAATTTGTAGATAAACGACTGACAATAGTATGTAGAATATTAAAAAGTTTGTATTATTTCCAAAAAAAAGAATGCACGATGACATGTGCTGCGTAGGTACCGAAAATGTTAAAGCTAAACACGCACTTAATAAAGCTAAAAAAAATAGATACCGAATTAGAAGTAAAAAAATATGTATTCAAAGAAGGTTTTTGAAGTCACATGTGGAAACTGTAAAATGTTTTGGTGGGAAACGTATACCGTTATAATAACCAAAATGGCACTTGTTTTACAGAACCTATGGAGGTAAAGGGCACCTTTGCAGAGATGCAACAAGAGGGACAACAACATAAAGTTATTACGAGCAGTGTTGAAGTTGAGCACATTAGGACTTTACTTGTTGTTGGAAAAGAACTAAACTTTATTACAGATAGAGAAGTTAAATGCTAAACTCTTTCTTTTCCTTTTGTAGTAGATACCATCGTCATATCGGACAAAAGTTCTGAGGGAGAAAAGAATGTTGGTAGTCCTTTGCAGGGTGTGGTAGAGAAGATGGAAAAGCTTGACAAAAAAATTATAGACTTGAGGACAAACATCAATAATGTAAAAAAAAATAATCAAAAACCTAGAAAAAAACTTCATGGAGATGTTTCAGTTTTTTCAGAAGCTTATGCCACAAAGCACTAGGCAATTTCAGCATTAAAAATTTAAAATTTATAGTAATAATAAAAAAATGTTGAAACTTTTTATTTTTTTATTTTTTCACTTTAGTTTTTGAAGCATTCAACAATAAATCTATTGGATGTACAATGTGTTGTTTATTCTGTGTATTTTACAAATATATGCATTAACAATTAAATAAAGGTTGGAATATAACACATCTTAAATGTACATGTAAAGGGTTTTACAGAACACAGGTGCAAGATGCAGAACAATTTACACAGGTGTACTAATATGCAACCAGATAATTATAAAATACACATCTATTGTGCTATACAAAATGTATTTAATTATGCAGGCAGACAAATGTAATACACAAATTTAACCTTTTAATTAATGTGTATCAAGTGACACATAGCTATAATTAAGGAGGCAGCCATAAGCAATACACATATAAATAAAACTTTGTTATAAGAGTACACTGACAAAGGTTTATAATTAAACGCAGACCTATGCTATACGCATTAATGCAATAGACACCTGCTATTGGCTTTACTGTTAGAAGCACCTAATTACAAAATAAGTGACGTGCTCGAGGAACTATCAGCACTTGGCTGTGGATCAGTCGGAAAATTATACACACTACATGATCGTTACGTGGATTGGTCGGAAAATATTAAACAGTATGACCAACCAAATGAGCTGATAATCTGCACTTTGGCATGACTTTAGACTATTGTGTCACTATACACACTAACCCAACTTTTGACCGAACGGTGGTATGTCGACTGATTTGCCCGATTATTGGAAGAAAACGTTTCAGTGTGTACCTAGCCTAAGATATACAAGAGGGTTATAAAAGCATGCTGTGTAAATGAGAGCACCGTTTGCTTAACCCATTCTTCTGTTTAGTCCTGAGACACACAGGATTGTTACAGCTGTAGAAGCAGGCTACTGCAAAACCACAAACAAAGCTGAACGTCTGATAGCAACAGATATAGGCTGTTCATTTTACCTGCACTTTGCAATAAAAAGGATGAATGAGTACACGTATTGAGAGTATACAGCCCTAGTAATAACTGTGCCTAAGCCTTAGATAAGCAGGATAGCTATAGAAGTATGCCGCTGAATAAGATCCAACAATGCTGGATATGAGCAGTGTGTGATTGTGGATTCATTTTTTCTCATGTTTAAGTCTTAAAATACATTGGATCGCAACAGTTCAAGAAGTAGGTTACTTAATATGATCAAACAAAATCAAGTAAAGTTGAATAATTGAAAACAAACAATACAAACAGCAATTCTCTCGCTGTACGGCAAAAGGGAGTACTAATAAGACTACATTATAATGAGTGTGCTTTATTAACATTTCAATTATATGAATAATCATTGTTATCGGATTGTGGATTAATCATCCTTAAAAAGTAAAAAATGTCATCAATTGCACAGCAGATCATAATTATTGAGATTATATAGTATTCATGGAATATAAGAATGACAGAATACTGCCACCTATCATAAATTCCATATTACAAAATATCCAGGGGTCTAATTTAACCAGTATATAAAATAATAAACATAGAGGTGATGGTAGCTTATTATATAACTATTCTCTATAGGTTTCCAAATGGAAGTTTCATCTAAATGTAAGTTATTACCCTACTGGATTACATATTGTATTATGATATCTAATAATATTAGACACTCTGTTCTAAATACAAATATATGTATTGATTATATGTAAACATTACATTTTGGCTCTAATACATCAAGAACGTAGAGGATTCACAGGGGGATTATATCTTCTTTTTTTACCCAGATTTTAATCTTTTCACACTATTTCACAACTTTATCACAATTTTAGTATATTTTGGTAATTTAATATAGTATTACCAAACCCACCGAGTCTCTGTTTTAAATATATGAAATAAAAATTGACATTTTTAATTATAAATATTTATAAAAAGGAAAATTACAATCAGGAAAGAACAAATACATTGGTATATATTAGAGTGCCTTGAATTCTAGAACTTTCGTTTCTTGTTGTTATAAGTATATATTTATTGTTCTGAGAGAGCACCCCTTATATAAATGATGAAAATAATAGGGAAATATACAAATTTATAAGAAATGTATAGTTTCAACTAGTGCAGTTATCTAAATCTAATAGAAGCAGCTAAGCTAACAGTGCTGTCAATCATCGCTTCTTGGCCTTTTGGCTAAGATCAAGTGTAGTATCAGTTCTTATCAGTTTACCAACTACCCGGTGGAGGTTATGCTGAGTGTGGCTCATCCGATAGCACACTCTAACATCGGTGAGGGGCTGATGTAGACTCTGCTGCATGGTGCACTTGTCTCTCTCCTGCCCAAAACCCAGAGGACATACCTGAGTGTGGCTCATCCGATAGCACACTCTAACCCTGGTGAGGAACTGTTTGAGACTTGTGTTACCCGATCGAAGCCGGCCAGGAGCAAGAAGACCGACCCCGGGGAAGAAGCGCTGCCGACCCCTGCCTGCCGGGAGCACCTCCAGCTGAAGAAGCCCTCCCTCTGGGTCTAACTGGTGGGAGTATGTCAAGGGCAAGTTTCGCAGTTTCTTTCAGGCTAAAGGCCGCCAACAGGCGTGTGAGAGGAAGAAAAACTTCAGGAGGCTTCAGCGTCAGCTGCAGTCCCTGCTGGATCTCCAACTTTGCGGCTGGGATGTGAAGGATGATCTGGCTGAGGCCAAGGGGGGCCTAAAAAAGGCACTTCGAGGAAGAGGCCAGCCGCATCATCTTCCGTTCCAAGGTGGAGAATCTGGAGAAGGGTGAGAAATGTAATTCTTTCTTTTTTAGAAAACTCCACTCCGGCCACACGCCCCTGACTGAATTGCGGGACGAGTCTGGCACCCCCAGGAGGGGGAAGGAGGGCGTCATGGGAGTCATCACAGACTACTACGGCAAACTCTACTCCCCTAAGACTACAGACGACAACGCGGCTGAATCTTTCCTGTCAGGTATCACTAACCCCATTGATCCTACAGGTAGAGCAGCTATGGATGCCCCCCTCACCTTGGGGGAGCTGCACTCTGCCGCTAAATCCTTTAGGCCGGGCAGGACCCCGGGCAGTGATGGCCTCCCAGCCGAGCTCTATGTAGCGCTGTGGGACCTCATTGGCCCGGACCTGCTAGAGTTGTATGAGGAGATGGTGGTGGAGGGCAGGATGTCTCCTACTCAGAGAGGGCTTGATCACGATTTTGTATAAGCGCAAGGGAGAGAGATGTGACCTCAAAAATTGGAGGCCCATCTCCCTCCTGAACGTGGACTACAAGATTTTGGCCAAGGTACTAGCCAACAGGCTAAAGGTTGTCATTGGGCGAATTGTTCATCCTGATCAGACTTGTGGCATTCCTGGTAGAAGGATTGCAGACAGCCTTGCGCTGCTGAGGGACACGGTTCATTATATCAAAGACCGCCATGCACATGTGGCCCTGGTCAGTCTTGATCAGGAGAAGGCCTTTGATCGTGTCTCTCATGGTTTTATGCGTAAGGTTCTGTGCAGGTTTGGATTGGGTGATATGTTTTGTTCTTATGTTAACCTGATGTACCTTGATATTTACAGCTCGGTGTTGGTGAACGGCTGGAAGACTGACCCCTTCTCTGTACTGTCTGGGGTCAGACAAGGCTGCCCTCTTTCACCTCTCCTTTTTGTCTGTTGTATAGAGCTCTTTGCGATGTCCATCAGGCGAAACCCAGAGATCAGAGGGATCACCGCACCGGGTCTAGACCGACTAGAGGCCAAGTGTTTGCTCTACATGGACGACGTCACTGTCTTCTGCGCTGATCAGCGTTCGGTGGCAGCACTCGTCCAGACCTGCAACAACTTCGGCCAAGCTTCAGGGGCAAAGGTCAACTGCGGGAAGTCAGAGGCAATGCTGTTTGGTCAGTGGCACCTGTCATCCCCCGCTGCATTCCCCTTCACAATCAAGCCAGACTTCATCAAAATCCTAGGAGTTTGGTTTGGTGGAGAGGAGGCGGCCCTGAAGTGCTGGGAAGAGAGACTGGCGACAGTCAGGCAAAAGATTGGACTGTGGAGCCTCAGACTCCTTACCATCGAAGGGAAAGCACTGGTGCAGCGCAACGAGATTCTTCCCGTTCTTCAGTACACGGCCCAAGCTTGGCCACCTCTTGCTGCCGTCTGTAATACCATCACGAGGACAGTCTTTCACTTCATCTGGGGCTCCAAAATGGACAGAGTGAAGCGGTCAGTTATGTACAAGGAGCCCCACAAAGGTGGGAAAGGGATTCCAGACATCCCCACCATGCTGCGGGCTTTCTTTGTTTGCAACTGCATCTGCAGGACACTCCTTGAAAAGAACGTTTGCTCTGCTGGGA